>NC_070629.1:15129184-15429184 GCF_947347685.1 Pleuronectes platessa | reverse complement strand
TGTTAAAATTAATGATTGCCACAGTAAAGAGAGAAACTGAACAAAACCACACCAGGGGCTTTATTGTGAAAGTCTTACAGAAGATAGAGAGCACACTGCATCTTATGTAAGCTGCGAGTGATGAACTAACTGGTTGACTTACGGTGCAGCACATCTCTTTTCTGTTTAGACTTTCCTCGCTCTCCATCGCTCTCACTTTCTCCGATTCCCTTTCGAGGTGTTTGTCAGCTTGTGAAAGTGCGATCACATGGATCATCAGATGGAATCCCCCCCCCCCCCACATCTAACATAATATCAGCTCTATAAATCTCCAAATCATTGATGATGAACGAACAGAACCTACTCGCTCGGTCTAACAAGGACACATTTTGTGTTTGTGTGTCAGGCTAGGTCAGGGGCACGACTTCTTCTTTGCTAAAATGACTGAAATTGCAGTTCAACTTCGTACTAAGTTGCAAATGATTGGCAGAGGAAATCAGTCCTTGTTCACTAGGTGGATATGTTCCTGTTGAGGCAGATTCTGCTGCTAACCCTGCACTCCTCAGTGAAACATCTTGAATAACCAATCCCTCCTTATAGACTGTGTGGTAAAAATAACTGCTGAAGTGTTTAGCCTCGCTGGATATGATATTGTGGCTGGATTTTGAGGCTAACCTCAGGTATTGATGACTTGTTTACTCAGTGTCCCTCCTGCTCTTCCCACTGCGCCAGTCACCGATGATATAAAGTGCCTCATGATTACTATGTTTGTTGCACTGGGAAAATCCATCACAGGTCTTTGTGACCATGTGTCTCAGGAACATCTCTTTCTTGTTAATATCTGTTCTCAGCGTTCACTCCTGTGAAAAGCCAAATAACACCTTGTCACCAACTTGTTATAGCAGAGGTATGACAACTTTACCTTGACTACTCCGACCTATACCTACCTTGGTATACATTTCAAATATTTCATCTTATTATAGGAGCGAGTTGCAAATCATTTGAAGCTCATTGTGATTGATAAAACCCTTTTGGAGCCTATTGGGAAAAATGAGCAGTTTGTTGGATGTCTGTGAATCTTTGTGTTTGAGAAACAATGACGTCACAAGCAAGCACCAGATACAACAGTAGTGACTTTATACTGAATAATCTATGTTAATAGTTAGCACAGCTAGGTCTAATTACAAACCTGCAGCTGAATATTACTGACCTACATTACCGACATTCATTGGCATCAATGCTCAATATTATTTTGACCACAGGGTTCTTTTATCTCGTATTCAACTGACCATTAATCTGGACTCTAACACCATCTGTTGACGCGTGGTGCTTGTTTGAGCATTTGCTTTTGCGATTTTTAGTAAAAAAAATCCCAATCAATCAACAAACTTGTCATGCCTTAATATGCAGTATGTTTTATTATATGCATATATATTCTCCTCCCTGTGGATGCTCATGTGTGCACACATGTGTGTGTGTGTGTGTGTGTGTACTCTAGGTGTGTGTTTTGCACTTGTTTTACCTTCACACTGGCTCCTCTATCTCTGCCGAACACCTTGAGGTCATATCAGTCCTGTGCTGGACAGGTTGGCTGGTTCCCATTTAGATTATGGATGGTTATTACTGTCTCCTGGCTGTCAGTCAGATTAAACCAATATGTCCCAGGATGGAGGCTTATCGTGCAACGGAGAGGACCTTCTCCTTTGAAGGAGGAGGGGCCATTTGAATAAGTCATCTCCGCACCCTTCCACGTTTTACACATTTATTAGCGCCGTCTTTAGATGTAGCCGCTTGTAGAGTCTTCGATGTACAAATTGGAGGAATATATGATGTAATGTGTGTGTGTGTGTAAAGAACTTTACACAACATAACGTATCATTAAGATTGACTATATATACCTGTCTACTTTAATAACATTAGGACCATAACGATAAAATATTGTTGTTGCACACCCACCACCTTTGCTTACTGTCTGATAAACCCTAGACAACATGCACAGGTTTTAGTTTTAACCTGACTGCTTAATGTCAGTGTTTATGTCAACACATTTTTATTCCTCTGAGACCAGTTCTGAAAAAGGCCACACGAGTATTAAATCACGACTGTTTCAAGATTCATTATAGATCAGTTTATAGTCCCACTACTGGAGAAGACACACTGGTTTAGCTTTGATGACGACTTTTATGGGGAGAGAAATGTTCAGATCTGTTAAATTTGCGGGATTTTATGGACGGCACGTTTTACTGCTCAAAGCAAGAAATTGGGCCACACATGTTGTAAATTATGCGGGCATTTTCTTTCATTGCCGACTGTATGTATGCCAGTAGAGTAGTGTCTTTTTATCTGGCTTCATAACAGAATGTATTTAACCCAGTTAAATATCAATCGGTGACCAAGATAAAGGAGGCGTCAGTTATTCTGTTCCTAGTTTATTAGTATACATCTGTTTGTTCTCTCGGCACCAACGTTCCATATTATGTTCTTATGTCTTTGTCTTGCTGGAGTATTTGTAGCAGTGACTCCAGCAGCAAAGTGAGACGGATAAGAACAAAAAAAAAGCCTGTTAAGCAATTTATTGATCCACTGAATCATCATTATTCTGCATCTTTTCTACAAAACAGCTGTTCATATATACAGTAAATATCATGTCTGGAGATTAAAGAGAAAACTGCAAAATGAAAACCGATCGTATTTAGAATAGCATCTTTAAAAAATATACTTTACTGCAATCAAACTTCATACTCTACGACAAGAAAAAGGTCAAATTTCAGTGGTCAAACCATGTGACTGTTCTAAAACTATGCATGGCCATGCAGGGTCATTTGTCAGAGGATCATAAGCATCAGTAATATAACTTAAAGTAATAATTATTAATATAAAACAATTAATACTCGATATGGACTAAAACAAATGTTGCGATAAGTTTAGGCTATATCGCGATACACAATATATATTGTGATAATTGGAAATCTCCTCTAAATCACTCTACAAATGTTAAATTCATAAAAGTCCACAGGGCGTGGCCGCTCACGTTCATTATTTGTAAATGCTTCTTTTTGACTGGTTGAGTCGTATCAGCTTTGTTTATTTCCTTGAGGAATAAACAGCATGATGTTACTGTCATGGCAGGTTTTCATGCATCTAGCAGTTGAGACATAGGAGAATTTTTCAGACCAGTGTTTTGTGTGTCCAACACTCAGTATTTCATGCACTTGTATGATTCACCATTTCATCACTTGAATAAGCAAAAACAAAACAAACTTCCTTTCATCCTCTACCTTCTCAGCTTGTGTATTTATGTGTGGGTGTGAATCGTTGTCAGCATTCAGAGGCGAATGTTTACTTTTGTTCCCCTGTCCCTCTTATCTTTTGTGAGTGTGTAATTGTGTGTATACACTGCAGCCAACATGTGTCTGTGGGATTCCATGTGTGTGTGTGTCTTGACCCCTTATGGTTAGAGAGGAGCGAGAGAGATAGAAAAGTGGCAGAAAGAAAGAAAAGCCAAACTAAGTGAAGCGTGGAATGTGCTTGGTTTTGGGATTACATTGGCCCGTCTGCATGTGGAAACACAAAGCGGAGCCTCTGCTGCCAAACAGATTAGAGGTTGGGGAAGTGCACGGCTTCGGCTTCTTGCGACTTCACCTAAAGCTTCCTCTCACATTTAAAGCAGAGTTTGACTCTTTCATATTATTTTTTTTGTCTGTTTATCAAAAAAGTGTCCTGTTAGAAAAAATAACCCTCAGTTTCCAGCTAAGGAGAAAATATGTGAGGCGAAGTGGAGTTCAAATTGTTCCAAGGGGGTCTTAAGTTTGACTTGCTGTATTATGTAGGAAATAAACTTGATTACAGTCCAACCCCCTACCTGTAGAAAAAGGGTACTGCCTTAAATACATTGGTGATAAAAAAGTTTTGAACCCCATCAGGGAGCATTTTGTGGAGTTATTTTATTTCCTCGTTTAAAGCACCACAGGGAACGCAGACCGATTGATGTTTGGGTTGTGAAGGGGAGAAAAATATGCAGACTGCACGTTTCCTGTGCAAAGATTGGAAACGAGACCCGATTGGTTGTCTGCGATGGATTCGGTTGCATCCGCCACTGCATGAAATGTTGGCATCCATAACTGTCTCCTTGTCTGCTTCATGATCTATGTATCATTATCGCTCCCCATATGCTAATACATAATCAGTATTCAATGTCCTAGATGAAAACATGTACATGGCGTTCAATCATACTTAAATTAAGCGAACATGCTCAGTGGTAGGCTGCATCATTAGGCTGCTGAGAAATTGCACACATGTTAAATATGAGGCAGCAAATCCCAATATGTCCAGGCTTTGTTTGTCCATCCATCCGTCCATCTGTTCGTCCATCCGTCAATCCACCAATCATTCCATCCGTCTGTCTGTCTATCCGTTCATCCGTCCATCCCCATTCCAATGGATCTGGTTCATGCCCCGATTTTGTCCTAACGGTAATGCCAATTTTTTATCCCATGCATCTAATGTCCTTAGCCACTCTAACTGGGTCCAGCTTTCGGGCACATATTTTTTCCAGTAATTCCACATGCGATGATGGAGATAGAGGGTTGTGGTAATGACGGTGGACAGGCCAAATCCCAGTCACGGAGCTAAACTGGGGCTCGAAAGCCAAGGATGCAGAATGCGAGATCGGTATGCCACAGGGGCCGGTTCAGAATGATGAACACGCATTAGTCAGAGGCCACCGACCAGGACGTGGCGTAGTGGCAGCGAATGAATGGTTGATGGGCTCCGACACAGTGACTGGTTTCATTTTGTTATGGCGGGAGCGTTGCTATTGCTGTCGGTAGGATATTGCACCGCACAGGTAGCAGGTGCGCCCGGCTTCATGTGCTGCCCGCTCGCACCCATTACTGCACAGTGTTGCACAGTGCGGTGACTAAGGTCGTTGAATCTGCACAGTGCATGCAGCTGCAGCACTGCACATACACTGAGCCATTGTTGAGATGAAGCTAATATGTTTTTTCTCTCTCTCTTCTTCTCCTCCTCCTCCTCCTCCAACCTGATCGGTGTCTCAACAGCAGCAGATGGTGAGGAACCAACTTCAGCAGGTGAGACATTTTTTATACTTGGTAACGTGATTGCCCTTCATTTGAGTTTGTCTGTGTGGGTGCGTGTATGAGAGAGAGAGGGAGGGAGCGAGGGAGAAGTCTCTTCTCGGTTTCTACATCCCCGTCCTTTCTTCATCACTACTGACTCTTAATTCCTGCATCGACTCACTGTGCCTGGTCAGCAGCACTCATGATTACATCATTTGATAGTTCATTTCATAAGGCAGCCCTTCTTTAACCCCCTCTAATAGTGCGGCTCCAGAGAGATATTTTCCTCTGGTGCAGACTTTTCAGATTGTTTTCTGAACTTCACAGTCAGCCCCGTGAAATGATTGCTTTCGCTTGATTGCTTTTGCATGGTGACATTTCCTGCATACCTGAGTATTTAGCATCATTTCTAGAGCTGCTTTTGAAAATGACTCCCAGTGTTTGGCAGCGCTGCCTAGAAATCTGCTATCTTAAGAGAATAATTAATCTACAGCAATTTCTGCGTCCCAGAACGTCTCCGTCTTTCATCCAGAGCACAATGCACCATATCCTTAAATGCATATCCGTGTGAATGTAAAATAAATCCAGTCCCTGAAGAGTGCATTGAGTGTGTTTTGTTCCGCTCTTATATGCATATAATTGTCAGGGAAGTAAAGAACTGTGAATTATCTTACAGAAACTCCTTTTCAAAATGATTTTGTTTGAGATGATATTTAACATTCAGGATTCACACTCCACATTATTGAAAAATAAATAATGTTACATGAGTTTTATTACAAAAGCAAGACCACAGAGGACAACAGTAAACAAGAACCTGATTTATCTTCATCACTGCTGTAATTAAAATGTCACTTCACATCTTTGGGGAGTACCGCAGCTGAATACAAACGTCCTGCTTCTTAGTGAATCCTCAGCGTCTAAGTGTCTTTGTCTTTGCGTCTCCCATTAATATTAATCTCTGCTGGATTGTTTCAGATCAAATGGGTTAAAACAAGAATGATTTATGGAGATAAGACGTAATGCCCCAGAAATCACAGCAGTTTGTTGTTGTGTTGCTAAGCAGAGAGTAATCTCAGGCTCTAATCAGTTAGACGGGGGAAAAAAGAAACACATCGACACGACAAGGATATACACACGATTGGACAGCTCTGACAAAAGCAGCTTCAATTTAACTGCAAGTGAACATGGAAAAGTTTATTTTAACAATTGAATATGCAAACTTAAATTTCAGATGGCAACTTGTTCAAAGTCAAAAGCCTCAATTTACATTTTACAGTCGGATTTATTCAATTTCATAAACACAATTTCCGTCTGAATCAAATTTTTATCGATACAAATGTTTTTAAACGGATCTTTTAAGCATCAACATGTAGCATTTTGAAATAATTATTATATATGAAAAGATAAGATCTACTTTATGATCCCCATGGGAAAATTTGCTTGGTCCAGCCTGCAGTTTGACATAGAATAAAATACAATCTCCCACACATTGACCTTTAATACTTTTATACACATACCACAGTTCATATATACACGTTCACATCTAATGACAATGATGACATATTGCACTGTGAGATAATACACAACCCTTTTGTATTAATAAATATAATATACATCCCTTGTGGCTATCGTCTACAATACATATTGTTGTTGAGTAGTTTAAAAGACATCAGCGGAAATGAGTTTTTATAATCCTGTGTTTTTTGTAAAGTCTTGTTTTTTTTCTATGTCTACATACTGTATACATCTCAGACAACAGACAGCATGCAGGAAACAGCACAAGAAATGATTATCGGATTTGAAAATGACCTGAATTAGGTGTGACTTGCGACCACTGACCTGGAACTGGACTTAGAGAGAAAATAGGACAACGTGATGTGCAAGACCAAATTACTCGTGACAGGTTTAAAGCATTTAGCATTTATCAGCTGCTTTTTTTTTTTTACAGTCTTCATAGCTCTAATCTCTGTATTTACATCCTTTGTCTAAGCTCTTATAAAGAGGGGGGGGGGGGGGGGGGAGTATTTTTCTGTATATTTTGCCCTGTATTTCCTCTGCTCCTGTGTGTATCTTTGTGTCTATGCCCAGGCTAATTTGAATTTATTGTAGTGCAGTCTGTGAACATTTGCCAACCATCTGCATGGCCTCTGAGGCTGCCATTAAAATAGAAAGTCTGAAGTTTGGAGAGAATATATGTGTCTAGTGTGCTAATCCAGAATATTAAAATGTGTCTGCTGCCACAGTGTATTGTTGAAATAGGAAAATTTGCAACATTTTATTTGCACAAGATATAATTCATTCTTGACATATGATTATATGAGAAATATAAATCCTTGATTACATAACAAATAAAAGACTGGGGGATTTTCTTATTCTTAAAAATCAAGTGGTGACCACTTTTCTTGTCTATTGTAATGGAATAATAATTTAGTTTGAGATAGCAACTCTAAAAGTATCCAAGGCCTACCTATTACATCAGTATTAATTTAGTTTTTGTCAATCATTTGAATGTTGCATATTAAAGTTCATAGCAAAACAAAATCGAACCTTTAATGTCCATGTGTTAAAGTAGCATCTTAACAGTGTTTGTAGAAGTGCAACCAACTGATTTGAATGTGCCCTGCCCTTGCATTATGTGTGGAAAGACTCACATATACCCATTAAGAGCATTTCTTTTCCTCTTAGATCTTCATGGGCTTCCAGCACCAGCATATGAGCTCATTGTGTAAACGAAAAAGTTACGAGTAATATTAATTCATCATGTGTGTATGGAAATTATAGCGCTGGCTCCCACACACATAAAGAACCACGAATGCAAACTTTGCAAACCCCATTGCAGAGGCTGTACATATCAGAAATATATGCAATTGTTTAATTCGAAAAGGTCTCGGGGATGAGCTAATTTGGAAATTTGCATTATCTGACATGAATTTGAACTAGGTGCCTTTACAAACACTGTATTGTCACTGTGAATGCTCAAAGGTACCATTAAAACACTACAGATGCCAATGAGAGCGCAGAAAGTATAATTGAGCCTTAAAGGGATGGTTCACCCACAAACGAAAAACGACTCATTATCTAATCACCAATATGCCAATGGAGGGGCGGCTGAAGTGTTTTGAGTCCACAAAACACTTTTGGAGTCTCAGGGGTAAACAGTGTTGCAGCAGAATCCAATACAATTGAAGTAAAAGCCTCTATGCTGCTCCCGTGGTGTTATCCAAGTGAGCGATGGCCCCAACATTCAAATTCAATTAGAAACTGCGTCGTTTACAGCATGTTTGGAGCCTAACAGTCCATTGTGATCTTGCTTCTAGTTATCATTACACTGACTGCAGCTATCGTGACTTCTCACAGCAGTAACTAGGACAGTTGGATGACACCACAGGAGCAGTGTGGAGGCATTTTTCTGTTGTTTTTTTAACTTTTTGAAGAAGTGATCCCCAGTTACTTCAATTGAAGTGGATTTGACTGCAACGCTGTTTACCCATGAAACTCTAAAAGTGATTTTTCCTTTTTGGGTGAACTACCCATCCCGGTTTCCAAGCAGAACAGAGAACAATACTCCTCCATTGAACAGGTTAGAGACAGCCTGGCTCAGTATCTACGGTCTTAGATTAGATTAAAGCTAGTTGCTCTTATCGAATTCGGCTCGTTCACCATTAGAATCAGGAAAGTACCTTTTTTTTTTTTAGATAAGACCTTTGAGAGGCATGGTTACTGCATTGACATTTTCATGGCATTTACCGACAAGGCAACCTCAATCTCTGCCTTCCTCTGGATGTTCGTCTGGAATGATGCTGATCTTCAACTCCCTCTGGATCTACATTTCACACATTCCGAACCGTTTTGTTTCTGCCTGATTCGTTCTACTTTCTGCTCCAAACGCATTTGTCTGACTTTGTCTAATGGTGATGGGGTTTGAGATGGCAGAGGAGGACCAAGGACTCGTGAAAGCATGAACGGACTCGGGCTCATGCTGAGAGCACTGATGTAATGTTGGTGGTGCAGTGCCAGCTCTCATCAGTCGAGGTAAAGGATGGGTGCAGTGACCATGAGTCTGTGATCCAGTGAAGCCATCATAGGAGAAGGGTGGGTTAAAATAGATTTGACACAATTAGGCCATGCATGATTTCTGTGGGACGCGGCCGGGTGCACTTTCAGAGCCGGAGGAGCTTTAATGTAAATCTCACATTATTGACGCAGGTAGCCTACATGTATTTTCTCTCACTAGGGGAGTTCCTGTCAAACTTTCACATCATCTAAAGGTCATGTCTCAATCAAAAAGATAACAAGGTTACCATAGTAGCAGACAGTGCAGTTTTAAATAAAGGGAGGACATAGTTTCTGTTTAATTTTCTCGAAAATCGCTCACCAAAAAGATTTTGACACGGCTCATCCTTGGGTTTGAAGTCAACATTTCAAGCAGTTTTTGAGAAACTCCAAATACAGACAGATTCCCCTGCTTCCAGTTAGAGGGAAGGTTAACAAGGTGGAGGAAGCGCCTGCTTGTCATTGGTAACTGGGAGAAATTATGCTGAAAGTCAGAGCTGAGGGTTTCATTTCCAGCTCTGCTTTTTAATTGACAGTTGTCCAGGTTTCTATCCCTGAAAGCATTTGTTAAAGGAAGTGGTTGTAACTCTGGGATTGTTGCTCAGTGCAGTTGTCAACGGAAGCCAATCAAAACTGGTGTGCAGATGTGTGTTTGTAGTTTGAACAGCTGCTAGATTAAAAGCACCCTGTCTGCTGCTGCTCTTCAGTAAATGGTCAGCCGCACAACATGACCCACTTGCCAGAGGAATCAGTAGAAATCTCGTTCATGGAACAGTCAATAATTCTTCGTCTGACCTCCTCGTGACCCCATGCAATCATGAGGAGCCATTCAGATTAAGTGAACACTGGGGGAAGTGGCATCTAGACGTCTTTGTTGTTCCCAGCACTCAAATGTTACCTGCAGAACATCACACACATTTCTTTTAGAGAAATATTTTGCCTGGGTCTCTGTAATAGAAAAACAAAGAGAAGAACAAGAGGCACAGTATTTAATTATAACCCTCTTACAAAGTCAAGTAAGTCTTATTACCTCGAGCTTCTCAGCATCACTGGCGGATAGTCAACTTTTGTGTTGTAAATAGTATAATTTGTAAGCAGATATACAGTTATATCCTCCTTACTTTAATGAATGAGGCATTACTTGTACATTTCGATGGGGTTGACGTTGTTGACAGCCGTCAGCTGAGATGAAAGAGCCCGTACTGTGTGGAGCCTTGACCCTGAATACGTCAGGCCTCTCTTTGATTGAACTGCAAGGAAACAAAGGATGCTTTTCTGTGTTTAACCAATGGTAGGGTTTTTACGACTGATTTATTGGCCTCTCATCGCTGCCAGAGAGGCGCTCGTGCCGGACACAACACAGGCTCACATCAATCACAGGTCTGCATGTACTGCAGAGCAGCAGCTGACATTCACACAAGCAAGCTGCCAATGTTTCCTCCAGACACGCGCCACGCAACTTCCACACAGTGTGAAGTGAACGTCCACCGACAGCCTGTTGAGATCTGCTCAGACGACACACTATGTCCATTTCCTTGCTTTTTATTCTAAACGGGGCTTCTTTTCTCCTCGCTGTGTTCTGCCCAGTCCAACCTGCATCTGCCATCGTACCATCATTCATTTATCACCCCATGCTATACTGAATTGGTCAGGTGGTGCCGCGAACACATGAATTAGTTTTGTTAAAGCACAAAATAGCATTTTATTTCCCATAATGGACATACATGAATAAAAAATGTAGTGCTGTTATGAGAAAGACAGAATCTATGACATTCTTAAATTCAGTTATTATAATTATAGGTCTTAAAAACTATGTCCGTAATAAATGTATGTAGGTCCTAAATATGGCAACATTCATTTAACATTTCTTCATTTTATATATTAGCTCTTTTTTTATTTCTTAACAAAAAAATATAATTTTTGTCAATTGATACTTGCCGTCTCTGCCCGTCGTTTTTGAGATGTTGAGGGTTTTTCTTCACATTAGGCTTCTTCACAATATCTTCAGTTCTTCTGATTTCCCTTAACATCAGTCGCACTTACTATTGGTCCTGAATTTAATTCATTATGGTTTTGATGAGTCTTAACTTTAACTTACTGAAACCTGTAGAAACCCTGGAAAGATGTAGATTTATCCAGAAGAATATTCCGATCGCTAAAGCTAATTTTCATCCTGTCTACGCTGTTTTGATTTTGATACAACATGCAGAGTGAATACACAATCTTTTATCTCTTTGCTGATGTGACTGTGGTGTCTGATCCCGACTCATAACACTGCTGCATGCTTTGACTTTTCCAACACATAGGGAAAGTACGCTGTGCTTCCATCACCTTCAAGTGCTCGCTTCCGGAGTGTCATCCAGCCTCATGAATCACAATATCACTGAATCAATATCAGTGAAATCAATACTTTTTTCAAATAGTGCTTCGTAATATTTTGGATTCTTTTTTATCCAAGAAAAAAAATTAAAAAAAATCAGACTAGAACGCAGCGGTTATACAGAGCTCACTCTCTTTGTACCTCTCTCACACATTCTCTTTGACTCGGCCTTCTTCTCTCACTGCCCTTTTTTTCCACATTCCATTAGGGAGGCTGTCAGTACGCTTTGCTGTGACTATAGATCGTCACGTCAGAACAGCCCAGAAGGCTGTCACGGCCGCCCCCCTCCTGTCCCTCAGAGAACAGGGTCTCTGTGAAACCTATTATACGTTGGTTCCTCTGTTCAACTGATTAGCCACCGCTCTCATTATTACTGATACAGGTCCCGGCTATAAAAAAAGCATCACTTCGATGGGATTACCTTGTTTGTAATTTATATCCACAGGCCTATTAATTCCAATGAGAGAACAATAATGGGTTTGCTTGTGGGGTTCATTTATTTATCCCCCCCCGTGAGTTTGTTGTTAGCCTGTACAGGTTCTAGGCTGAAATGCCTGAGCAGATGATGTGGAATACAATTCAAGGCCGAACCCGTTTACTTGACATTGTCAAATGTTGTGCTCAGGGCTGTTCATTTGTCACATTGACTTAAGAGGGCATGATACTCTCACCCTTGAGACTTCTTCTCGTTGCTTATCACTTAACATGAAGTAAGAGACCTGTCAAAGCAGAGTTTACCCGTCAGCGATGAAATACGACTGTAAAATACTTGAATAAAAATTGAAATAAGAGTCCGGCAGCTTTAAAAAAGCTCGTACAAGCAAATGGTTTTTCCTTCTTTTGGCTCTTCAGTCATCAGACTTCCACAAGCTTTGGAGTGACCATGAGTGGTCACATGACCCACAACACTTTATTTTCCCACTGGTCTTTTTAAAGTTAAACACGTACTGAGCCTTAGCCAAGTTCTTTAAAAGTTTGTCCATCCAATCTCACTCCACAAAGTTTGGAAAGCCTCGGTGCAGTTGCACAACTTGATGTTTAAAATATGAGATGGCTATTGGCAGGCACTTGAGTTATGAAACCAATATCCATGGACCAAAGCCTTGTTATTTATTGAGCCCCACGGTGCAGGTTGGTGCGAGGAAGATTTGAGATGGCATTGCTGTGGCACCATGTGGTGGGCACTGCCAATGAAGTTACTGCTGAGTCATAAACATGTGTTTATAAAAACAGGCATTCATTAGCAGCCGCAAAGCCTCTCAGGGTTCGCTGCACGACAACATTGAAGAGTAAATGATGGTAATGATGAATGTGGAGCTGCATACACAGCAAGAACACATGTACTTAGAGGCTATGAATATTAATTCTCTTGCAAATTAGTTTTATGCACACAAGGGCCTCTTCTGTACTGACCCTTGGACAGAGGTACAGCATAAGTGCCATTTGATTTTCATCAGGAATGCTGATCTGTTATAATGTGCGTGGTGTGTAATGCCAACATGTGGAATATCCAAAGCTGTGCCACAGCCTGGGGAGCAACAAAAACTCTAGTGAGAAAATATAAGTTGATACTAATTATGCAAAAGTGACGCATTCATATCGAAAGCGATCATTCCAGTCCATATATTTTAAGTTTATAGTAATAGTAAGTTTAATAAACTTACTATTGAGACTTTGTATAATTGAGAACTTTATGAAGTTACTCACTAAATTGAAAGATGTAATGAATTAGCAGAGAGCCATCTTTAAAATATAACATGAGAGGAGTTGCACTGAATTGTTATTGTTAACCACACATAAACACTAATAAACTCAAAATGTCATTCTGCCGGTAAATATTCATGCTATTACTTTGGTTTCCATTAAATTAAACATTGTTTGTTCAGCACTATGGTCAAGTTAACGAGAAAAAACAATTAAATATTGTGTGATAGCTAAGGACTGTTAGCAACTCTGGCCACCACATATACTCCAACCTCTTGCTTCAAAGCATAAATCAATCACATGAGACGGAATCTTCCCACTTCCACTGAGGACTGTGCTACTGGAGGAGACAGGACCATGGAGCTGCTCTGTGCCAGTGTTTCAGTACCCATGTCGTGCTTTTTGGGGGGTTTTCTTTTTCCTTTAGACTTTAGAGTGTCACTTTTGCTGAAGTAAAGGCAAGTCAGCAGAAAGCTGAGTCCTCTTCTGTCACAGGAAACACTGCTCCTTAAAATGCCCCGTTTGCATTCCTGTTTTTCTGAAGAGACGTATACGCGACTCTGCAAGACAGTTTTCAATGCACTTTGATGGTTTTCACATGCAAAATGGTAAGGACAGATATGGACTTACAAACTGTTTGACCAAATAAACTACAGCTCCCCACTGTTTTCCACAAAACAAGCCCTGGGCTATCAAGGGCATCAAACCACTCCTGAACAGGAAGAAATGGGCATTTAGGTCAGGACACAGGAAAACAGTAAGGAGGGTCTAGAAACAGCTGGTATTGAATATCACAGGAGAGGAGGAGCCCTATGGGATGTTGCATAAGAAGAGGAAGCTGCAAAAAGAGAGTGGTCCAGAGGTATAATAATGACACGCAGTGGTTACAGGCAGTCAGACCATAGACGGGAGCATTGAGAGAGTCAATGAGATTATCTTCAATAGATTTGGCATGCAGCCTCACAGTTACCCAACCAGCAACAAGGATACCTGCAACTCACTGATCATATCTGCAACCAAGTAAAGTGGGGGCTAAGGAGATTCTGCCTCTTTAAAGACTGGTCCTGGTACTGATCCTTTAACCATTGGTTAAGCCTTCGTTTGACCCCCTCCAGTTGACCTGCCAAGTTAAATCATGCCATGATAGCCACTCGACTATTCAATAACCCACCTTTACAAGCCAAGTGGTGTCGCCCAAATTATGTTCTGTGATTTCTTCAGGACCTCTAACACCCGTTTAACCTGTCGTGATGGGGAAGAAGGTGAGTGTCATGATGCATGATGTGTCAGACACAGTGTTGAGCAGTACTGGTGTCATCAGGGAAATTCAATGAAGTGTTAGAGGAGCTGGTGAGGGTGCAGTCATGGGTGAAGAGGACAGAGCTATGCACACAGCCCTGCAATGTATCTCCTTTCAGGATGAAGGTAGATCATTTGTGATTCTGCATTCTCACATGCTGTTGTGAGGAGGTCCATAATCAGTAAAGAGAGAGAAATGGTTAAACCCAGGATTTTGAGTATCTCTAGCATTTTAAGGGGGATTATGGGACGAAGCTAAACTAAACAAATAGTACCCTGACATGTGTTTGGTTCTTGCAGAAGGAAAAGGGCTATATAAGTTGTGATTTTTACTGTATTCTGCACAGCCCTGTTTCCTCTATGGTTAAACTGGACTTCATAACAACTGGTGTTGGGGCAATGGGTCGAGTCATTAAGCTTTTAACTGCTGCCTTTTTGGGGGGGCTACAGGCTGCTGTAGAGAGAGGTTGGAGATGTGTTTTAACACCCATGCTAGTTGGTCATTACAAGACTCCAGTGAGTAGCATGACGTCCCCTGTGATCTTCCCCCTGAAGATGTCTCTGCGGTGGCATCAGTCATCGTCTTTGGAGTCGTTTGCTGGAGCAGCAGAATTTCAAAGGCTGACAGGAAGAGACTGGATAGACTGATTAAGAGGGCCAGCTCGGTCCTGGGATACCCTGGTCTCAGTGGAGGTGGTGAGACAGAGGTGGATGATGGCTGTCATATCTTATGGACAACCAGTCCCAATCCCTGCAGGACACCATCCCAGCACTGGGCAGCTCCTTAAGCGACAGACTTATTCACCCTAAGTGTCTGAAGGAGAAGTATCACAGGTCCTTCCTTCCTGCAGCAGTAGGACTGTACAACCAGCTCTACTCCAAGTAGAAATACACGCAACCATTATGGACTGCACTCTAACTGTGCAATATTCATTCTGTCTGTGCAATTCAATGGTATTTGTCATTCCAGTCCACTGTACACATTCTTGCACAGTATGTATTCTGTTTTTACACAGTAGATATTAATCTTTATTCCATTGTTATATATTTTTTACATTTCCCTACAATTATAAAAATTGTGTGTTTATTTACGATGCTCTTTTTCTGCTATAACATTGCAAATCTTTCACCGTTGTAGATCCATTCCACTTAGTATTCTGCCTTCAACTATTCCCCCTGTGCACTCTCAGTTTTGTGCACACAAGATGCCATGAATTCATTTCAGCGCACATAGGGGATAGTGCTTTACCTTGGAGCTAGTCTGTGCTCTCCACTTTGCAATGCGAGTATGAAATGTTGCCTTCCTGGAGGGGACATATTCAGTGATTTTCAGACAGAGCCTTGGGCTGCCCTCCAGACCAGAGACCAGCCAACCAGCCTCTCCCCCGCTCTCCTGTCATCCTCAGTTCTTCCTGTGAAACTGTTTTATTTATTCAATGTCTCACGTGGTCAAACTCAATGTGATTAATTTGTTCAAAACTTTTTCACTGTTAATCTGTTCAACTGCACAGCAGATGGACACATCTGATTTGTTTACATTGACAGGCCTGTTAAGGATTTGTCAGAATGTGTTTGTCATTGTTGGCATGGTGATGTTCATTTGAATCATGCACTCATTGGAAAATCAGTGTGCTACAGCAGGCTGAATCTATTACCTAGAGCGCTGTGTGCTTGTTTACACAGTAAATTAAAAAGTTAAAGAGATGTTTGTACACACAGTAAATTAAAAAGTAAAAGAGATGCTGCCAATAATCGGTCTCAGAGTCTTAACACACTGTTTAACAGAATGAAACTTTTGTCCTCCTTTTCCCACGCAGGCCCTTGCCATCCCAACCCTTGCCACAACAGAGGAGCATGTGAGATCAGTGAGACCTACAGGGGCGACACCTTCATAGGATACGTCTGCAAGTGTCCACCAGGGTTCAGTGGAGTTCACTGCCAACACAGTAAGCTACCTCTTTCTATTTCTTTCTTTCTCCAAAGAACCTTGGAAATGCTTTATTCCTCGTAAAATTGTATATCAGACAGTGAGTTAAGGTAGCAGAAAACCTTTTTGCCCCTTTTTACATATTTCCGAGAAGTGGGATTTTTCTGTCCGATCTGAAAGATTCCCCAGGACAAAAAAATGACCTTGAGCGGTGAATGAAAGTCGAACATGCGACAGGAAGTAAATTGCTGCTTAAAGGGCGAGCTCAGCAGAATGGTAGTGGGTTTGGTGGAGAAAAGAAATGCTGAAGTTGCTTTCTTTTGTTGAGCATGCTCTTAATAAAGGTTAGTGTCAAAAGGTTTTTGCTGCCTCTGAGATAATACTTAGGTTAGTTCAGGAGCATTGTTCTCCACCGCACTACAATTTATGCTCACTCGTAAAACGGACACTGGGAACTCCGCAGCCACTAACGGCCTGAAACTAGACACACGACCTAAAACTCTGTGTAACCAAGATGTAATTAGAAGTCTGACCTCTGTATTTTGATGTTATTGACAATAATGAAAACAGTGAAAGAAAGCAATGTACTGAGAACCTTCCCTTTCCTAAAACAACAAAAACTTGTATTGATTTCTCATTCCTTTCTCCTGAAATTCCACAACAACTGAGCGGTTTGATTCGATAACTGTCCACGGCAACACCAAGAAGCAGCCGGAGGCGGGGGTTTTGATCTTTCAAAAGGTCGACTTATTCTCTTATTTATTTGTTCTTCTTGTAGCCGGTTGTTTCACTTTTAAATAGAGCTGCAGTGTTGACTGTTCTCAGCAATTTTGAATTTAACTGCAAATACAGGATGCTTTCCAGGCTCGGTGGTGTCGATATCTTGGAGCAGGTACCGAAAGGTCTTGCATTTACTGTCAGTGGGTGACGCATTGATAACAAGTTGTTCTGAAAAGAAAAATAACAAATCAGATTAACTAACCAGCAGTAGAAAACAACGGCACGAGTACAGCAGTAAACCTACACATTCATGCGCTGCATTTTGAATAGATCCCAGGATTTGGAAATGCCATATAGCTTTGTAGTCAAGTACAAAATCTTGCTAATCCTGCAGTATGATATATAGACCAAGGCCTGTGGCTGCCCTGTATGAACGTGTGCTTGGCTGAGCATTGCATTAGCCCGCACAACACACTTGTCCTTCATCACAGGTGTGCTTGCAAGTAATGGATTTAGTGTATCATGGTGCACACCGTGCTGAGATGGATCCTCGGAGGTTTGAAAGAAATGGAGGGATAGACAGAGGGAGAGATGTTAGCTGACACTGAGAACAGACCATCTGTATTTGTTCTAAAACAAACACACATTCACGCCAAGGTTAAACAAGAACAGACAATAGGAAATATGTTTTTATTTTAGGACAGTCTCCAAATCTTTTTTTCTCCCTATATTAATAAAAAAATGAAACCATCAAATGGAAATGGAACAAATCACAATGTCAACAGTGTGGCATAGTGTCTTCAGCCAGAATTGTAAGTCAAATGGCTATAGCATTCTAGTCATAATTCAGTTATTGTTTCCTATTGAGTCCTTAGGGGGCTGAGAAACTGATTTGATATGGTTTGAATGCACATTAATGTCTGCCAATTTCCCTGACGGCCATTACAGCTGAAAAAAAGAGAGACAGAGAGGGGGAGGAAGGGAGAGGGGGAGATTTCTATACCTGAAGACAATAATCAAATCTAGCGTCTGGATAATTCCTTCAATTAAATAATAGAGTCACATGAGTAATAGTTCTGTTAGAATGACAGCTTAGCTGGCTTTGTTATGATATGATGCTGGCGTTTAATTGATAGCTTAATGAACAGGATAAAAGTGAGAACAAAAATATTGCCTGAGAATTCTGTCGGCTACAAGAATCACTGTACAAAAACAAGGCCGACCTCATGAACAATCTGTCTCATAATCCGCTTGTCATTTTTAATGAATATCACCCAATTTTATGGGCGGATAATGATGTAAGCCTTTTCACTGCTAATGACGGCAAGTGCTAGTACATAACTTTTAAATACTTCATCTGTCGATACTATAAATTTATGAATGCATTAATTAGCCTTTGTTTTAAAAAGTTCACAGCTGCTTCAGCAGAATGGAAGTCTGCTGCTTAGTTTATTACCATTCAACGTAAATTATGAAGCCAAACATTTTAAGAAAACAAGCCCTGCGCTGCAAACTACGGATGGGAGAATTCAAGATGCTGCATTCAGGAAGTTATCGTATCATTGGATTAACCTTCAGCATCAGCATAGTTCCAGGTGGATTGGAGGTTAAGTGGTTAAGCCTCCTATAGTGTGTCGTATCAAATACGTGTAGACCATTCCTGGCTTCTTCCTCTTCCTCTCACTATCTCCCTGCTCCGTCAGAGCTGAATCTAATTTCACACCTTTGAACGTTATCCTAAATACAGGCACTACATATCCCGCCTCTTAGACCGATTTTATGTGGTGCACCCAGAAATAATGTCGCACATGGACAGCGATGATAAGTACAAGCTATTTTTAGTACTTCGTGTTTCAGGCCGTGCTTCCGATGAATTTCTTCTTCTCTTGTGTTAGAGCAGAGCTGTCACTGACTTCAACTTGAAGTGTTGATGTTTCCACCTGCAGGTCAGCTGTAGACGATCAAGCTGTAGGTGATGAAATTAAATAGACAACTTTACATTATATTCAATTACATCTCGTTGTGTATTATCTAAGGCTTTATTTTGCACTTTGCATTAATAATGTTTTGTATATTATCCCTTAGCTTGACTTTTACACTTGTTTTAAATATGTCACTTTTATTATAAGAGGCCTCATTATCAGAAAGTCATTCAGTTTCTGAATAGTGTGGCGTCAAGTCCCTTCGTTGACAAGAGAACAAGTGGCACGTTACTCGGCAAGTAGCCAGATATTGTAATGAACTGTCACAGTGTGAGAATCGGGACTGATTGCCTCAGTCGTCAGTTTTTTTCAGGGCGCAGCTCCTTAGTCAATCAAGGACTAATGAAGTATAAACTACAGGGATGTTCACTGTTAAAGGGTTTGGTTTTGTCTGCACTGAAATGTACTGTAATGTAACATAAAAGGCCAAACTCATGCTGTCATTAAATAAAAACAAATGCTATCAACAGATCAGGTGAAGTTACATTTTCTCTTTGCTTAGTGGAGCTTGATGAGAATTATCTGTAGCACTTCTTAATAACCTCTTCACAAGGGTTGGACACCATTCACATGTGAACCATTACTGTGCTGGTATCAGTACCCATCATTACCATACTCTCCCTGGTGCTACATCACTTGAGTTATTTTGCAGTGCTTGCATAGTGCATGCATAGTGCATACATATTCCCCTCATAAATAATAAGCAATTCACATATTAACAATTCTCTCATGGAGATTTAAGCTACTAATAATCCTCATGAGGAATTTTGAATGCAGCCAGTAGCTTAGTGTTGCCTTCTATGTCTCCTACAGCAACTTAATGTGAGTAGTTAATTAATTTTCTGAAGATGTTGATGAAGTTTCCAAAGCTTCAGTAAATGCTTCGTTGTTCATTGAGGGTTAAACTCTGTTCTAATGTAAATCTGTGTCTGTAGACATGTTGGGCCAGTTGTCCAGATTTGCATGAATATGGGAGTGTGTGTTGTTTTTGTTGACTTTTGAAAAGTGTAACCGCACGTGCAACTGCTCTCAGCTCAGCATTGCTCAAACTCACTGTTTTGGTCTATTTAAATTATCGATTGTCCGCGTGCATGACCCCCACCAGGAATAACCTAAAATGTAGAACTCTCTCTCTTTATCTCACCAAGATTTGCTTTCAGGCAATAATTGATTAATGTTAATTGGTTCTTAGTAGAATGATGTAATTTGGTTGGTTCTTAAAAGTAGGAAGTTCAATATTCAACAATGCTGTTTGCACTCTCAAACAGTGCTGTATGTTGAGCTCATTGCAAATCAAAGAGCTAATTAAATCTGATGGATACACTTTTCCAGGTAAAATGAAGCAAGGCTGATGTTTGTTTGTGCAGAAACATATAGCTCTAAAAATAAAAATATATTTTTAAATTAACAAGGCCATTTGGCTAAATTGTCTCTTAAATGGCTGTTTGTTCATTTTCTAACTCGTCTCTTTCCACCACCCGACTGATCTAGATTCTACCTTGCTCCTTGATCAATAGATGTCTTTGCTTTTCTTTCTGAAACACACAAGCAGGAAGAGACTGACTGAGGCTAAATCTCGGTAGCGCGATTTATTTCCTTTTCAAAGAAGGCCTCCTTTGTTTGATCGTATATTGACAGGTGCTGTCATGCCGTGTTAGCCCTGCTGCCTCCGCAGATTCCTACCACAGAATAATCAGCCTGTGTTTAGGGCTTTGGCCTGATGTAAAGCCACAAGGTGCCATTACTGCTAGTCAATACTCCTGGGGCAGATCAGGGACTGGCTTTCATCAGCGCCAGAGGAAGAGGGAGGCTCCGTGAGGACTCGCTCTGTGCTCACTCTTTGGTTGCACATGCAGGACCAAATTGGTGACCTGTTTAATGTATTTTACTCTTTTTAAGGAGGAATTAAGTGGAGCTTACGTTCGCTTTTTCTAGCTATTTTGTTCAATTCTCCCTAATGTTTCACCTTTCTCTGACTCCACGCTTTCTCATGGATTGCTGTGGCACTTGAGCAAAAGGAAATTTAAATCTGACTTATTTCCCGCCCTCATCTGTTTGTTGTGCCCAATTTACTGCTTAAGAGCAGGATAATAGCACAGACAACAGCACTACAGTCAGAGGCAGCATGAGCGAGTATCAAAAGCACACCAATAGACTCTATTAGTCACACACGAGGCAGAGGCAAAGGTCCGTCAGTTTCTCCCCTCGCCCGTTCCGCTCTCGTGAAAACCGAAAAAAAATGACTTGTCCTTCACAAACCAGCCACTGCATCATGGAGGTGACTTTGCTTCAGCAGATCTTCAGGATTTTACATTGTTAGAGGGAGGGCAGGGTGGGCAGGGTGCGCTTGTTAGCCAGCATACACTACCCTCCTCCCATGGATAGAGTTTATATATGTTAAGATATGTACACACACACACACACACACACATTATGTATATGTGTGGGAGTGTGTGTTTGACACTATATAGTTGCTGAGAAGTTTACATCTCATCAAACAGTATTAGCAGTGTAAGCACTATACTTCTGAAGCTGCTCCTCTGACAGTAAACAGAATGAGGAACATATGGAGTAAACAAGTGTTTGTTTGCTCCTTCTGTTCACAGTAAACGTCATTTTGTAGAATAATAACAGTGCCAGAGAATGGTCTCGTATTTAACGCAAATGGTTTTGCACATTGCCACTGCGTCCACAAAATTAGCTCCCTATTCATCTCTGCGCCGACGCTCCACAAAGTGCTCTTGCTTTTTTGTTTGTAGCTGCGGGGGAAAGTCGTTCATATACAGAAATACTCTAACTGTCTTAGATCATATACGCAGTATGGCTTGATTTTGTTTCAGGGCAGATTTTCACTTGGGGTTTTAAAGAAATTACGTTTCGGGGGCAGGATTAGTTAAACGGATTAGGATAGATCCAAGCGCAACTAAAAGTTAGTGAAAAAGTTTGCTGAAGAAAAAAAACAAACTTCTCTGTGTTAAACAGGCGGAAGGAATACTTGGTCCACAGAAAGTCAAGCTATTTTTAAAATAAACAAGAGGCATCGGTTTAGTCATAGAGCCTGGGGTCTGCTCTTGTAGGTATAAATCTGTCTCGTGTCAACAGCCTCTGGGATACAAGTGTTGGGAGGTTTTTCTGAATTTATGATAATCTGCTCTCCAATTTTATGTTTATATGCATGACTGGTTTGTTTTCTCAGAATACTGGAACCTACAGTGATACAGCCCAAACTCATAGTGTTGCATTATTTCAGTCTGTAGCAGCAGTAAGTCAACACACCCATATTTCAAAGTTCTGATTTGGTTTGTTCACTCAAGAGCCTCCGATGTATTTGACAGTGCGTAACTATATTTTGTGAATGTATTTATTTGGCAGTCTCAAAGCTCTCTCCACTGCACCGTTACTGTGATCCCGAGCTGTGCCGAGGCCATTTCCAGCCACCCTCCCAACATTACATTCATGATCCCACAGCTCACCCGCTGCTCAAAGTCTGTGGCTGCATTTACAGGAATGGATGAGTGTGGGGAGTCCTGGGGGAAAGGTCCATAGTCCATCAAACATCCAAGGAAGCCACCACAATCACACAGCCAAACCGACAGACGCCGATTATCAACAACCCGAGAAGAGAGACACCGAGTGTGTCTGTGCTCTCTCTTTCTGTCTCGCAGGAGTCTGTGCAGATCAAAATGGAAAGATGGATAAGCCTGTGGGCCAGCAGTCACGTTGTTTTAGCTCACTGCACATTTGGTGTTTCCTCCTTCAAAGCACCGAGCATTCCTGTCACTGGAAACAGCGGAGCTCCTCTTTATGTGGTGGTTCACTTATAATCTGCTCAGCCAGTCCAGTCTCGAGATGAATTTTATGTGTTTGCTTTGTAAGATCTATGGGCAGAAATAGAGATTGGCTTGTTAAAAAGCTTTGAGACACCACAGGGTGATAAACCTTAATATTTACTTAAAAGATTGAATCGAGGGAGGAATGTTATCTTTGTCAGTGTTGATGTAGATGAATGGTTTCCCCTCATACTTGTTGCGAAACTGTTTCAGCTAAAGCGTCCCGCCCAAAGAACTTCTTCTTTTAAATCAAATTGGGTTATTTCGTTAGTTTTATCGGCAAACATTTCCCATTAGTATAACAAGTTGGCTCATTCAAACACTTAACGGCTCTGACGATGCTAAAGCAGCAGAAGTGTGACTTGTGATAATCACCTTTAAGGTGTAGTTTGGATTATTCGAAGTGGGGTTGAAGTACTTAGTCAGTTTATCACCTGCAGTATATTTTCTTTGGAGCTCTCCCAGTTTCGAGGAGCAGGCAAGAGCATTCTTAAAAAAAAAAAAATCCTAAAAAAAAATTATTCTGTGTTTGTGTTTGCTACATTTTTAATATTTCCACTGCTTTATCGTGTCTTCAAATTGTTTCTACATTTTCACAACTTTTGCACCTCACTATGCTGTATGTCTGCTGGTCATTGTATTACAACACAGCCATAAATCAACTGTTTGTACAGGAAAAGATAAACTTAACTTTTATATGAAGTTTAAAGATGATTCATTTTTTAGCTGTTTAAACAAAGGAATGTCCTGGTCACCATATAGATTTGAGTCATTAACCTTTTACTTTGTGTTTGGGCAGGGCTACATTTTTATGTTCAAGCACAGGTTTGATATCTTGATATCATAAGCAGGTGTAGGTCGTCGATCTTCTACTACACATTGAAATTAAAGTGTATTCTTGCATTTATTCACGTATCATAATAATCATATATTACTCTAACCAGTAAGAAACAAGGGAAAGTGGGCCAATGGCTGTAGATCAATTGATGTTAGTTTGTGTATAGCCTATGAACAGCTAGCAGGTGTGGTTGTCTTAACATGAAGTCAGTGGGAGTTGAACGTTAAAGTCCCTTTAAGACAAATCGTATGCGAGGTGGCTGTTTACATAAACGTATCCCTTTATGAACATTTAAAGGGGACATATTATGCCCATTTTACCACAAGTTGATATGGTTCCTTGGGATCTTAATGAAATGTCTGTAACATATTTTGATCAAAATACTACAAGGATTCTTTAAAACAGCACCTTTTAATCCTGTCTAAAACAGCCCTCCTCAGATTGACCGTGTCCACGCCGCTTCCCCCGTTGCTTTTGCCGCGTTTTAAGTCGCCACTTACCTTGAGCCGGCCACTCTGCAGGGAAGTCTCCAATGCTCCCAGTGAGCTGCCCTCGCGTAGATTTTGATCTAAGTGGCTGCAAGCTAGCGTTAGCTCGCTGCTGCTACCCGTCAGACATCTAAGTGGCCGCATAAACATGCCGATCGCCGAGGCGGAGACCCCCGGGACACCTCTAAACGCTTTCCGCAGGACCCGAGCTCCACCGTACTGCACCGTGTCGGCTGTAAAGATGTAAAGATCTGTGCGGATCTGTGCAGCCGACCACAGCGCATCTTGATGCTAAATTTGCTTAATGCTGCTAGCTAGCTATTCCAGGTGTATCCGAGGTTTACAAAAAGGATGTGATGTGCTTTGGCAAATATCGTATCTATAATGAGTGTTGGGGGGGCGGGGGGATGAGATGGGGGGGCTTGAGTGAAACGTCACTCAAGCATGACGTTTCTGACCTAGAGGAACCATAACAAATCGCGGGAGTTGTTTTTTTCCAGAGTTTTGGGGTCGGCAGTCATGCCAGATACCCAAATTAACGGTTAGAAGCACCTCAAAAGTGGAATTTTCATAATGTGTCCCCTTTAAAAAAGACCAGGTTTCCATGGATTGGATGTGAGCGTGAACTCGTGAGCCGGCAGACGTCTGTAGCTCCCTCCCAGACTCACTGAGTACTGCAGCTGTTTCCCAGGGTGGCTGATTGGCACTTTGTGAGTTGGCTGCTCTTGGGATTTCCGTGAACAACGGTGTAGTGGAAGCAGATGTCTGCTGTTTACAGAATGTCGCCGGCATTCGGTTACTTGACAGATGCATAATTATCTGCATTGTTGGACTAGTCAAGGCGTACCTGGCGTATTACTCTGACAAAGGGGTTCTGCATGTGTGGAGGCCTTAGTCGAATCCAAGGTAGGGGAAGCTCCTGCCCCTGTGTACTATTGACACTTTAGAGTTCCTTTTTGGCTGGTGACTTGTAAAGGTGTGTCTGGCATGCTGACCCGACATCTTGCATTCGCAGACACATCATGGTAAGAGCCCTTCATATAGAGTCCAATGTTATCCAGGATTTGCTCCAGCTCCCCTCACAATCCTCAAAGGATAAGCAATATGGGTGGACGGATCTTACTGCATGGTCTGTACCCTTTTATCAATGGCAAAGTGGTATCACAGACATTGTGGCCTGGTGCCAGTTTATTCCTAATATCCATAACTGCCATTTAATCTGCCCCATCCACATTTACACCTCATTTCTATTGTGTGGCTGTAGCTACAGCTTCCACCAGTAGATACAGTATCCGTAATGGCTCTCCAGATGGGCTCAGTAAATCAGTCGTCCCAGATGAGTGGTGACCACTTTTTCCACTTAGCTGCGTCCGATGGTTTGGCTTGTGCAGCCTCAACACTTAATTCATTCTTAGCGTCTTGCAAAGCTGCCAAGGGTTGTGGGAGCATCTGGAGAGTCATCTTGATGTGGCAGCACTTGTACATGGCAGCGTTTGCCCTCACATGTGATACACAGCGGGTCCAAGAGCCATTCGCGTCCGGAAGAGTCGGTCTTTGCCTTTTTCAACACAAGATCACCTGCTGGTTTCTTTGGGACTGTCATGGAACAGGACGGTCTGAAAAGTGTTGTGATTATTAATAATGAATGAATTGTTATGTTATTATTAGTGTCTTGAATTAAATGCATTGGAACATGTGGAAGCGGTTGAAGGGCAACACTCTTTATGTCTTGTTGTAGTATGTCTCATATAACCTTCATACATATAGAGTATTAACGGCCGATTTGTGAAAAAATTGTTGACATCAAAACTGTACGCTAGAGAAATCACCTTTCCATTGACACCATGCCAAATTTGATGATAATCCTAATTATGAGGTGCAAAGAAACATGTCCAAATGTGTATGTTATGTCCAATTTAGAGTTGTTGTCCCTTTTCTATTTATGTCTTTATGTCTTAAAAGAAGCAGGGGTAGTTGAGGGTATTTCCACTGTTCAATGTACTGAATCTGCTTTAAGGAGTTGTCTCGTTTACTTGAGAATAAAACCAACTCAGAGGAAGTTATTGAACAATAGCTGTAAAAACCAGGCCCAGCTATTACGCAGTGTTCTCTATCGCAAAGTGTGTTTTAATTGTAGAGTAAGTGCATTTCTTTAATGTCGACATTTCTTGTCGGCTAGATCCTGTTTGTTTGTTTTTCTTTGTGTTTGTACATCCACATAATACGTGACCCGGTCAAACATCAGTGTTGTTCTCAAAACCTCTCTTTTCTCAGGTATCCTGCTGCCTTTTTCTTCATCCCAGGAGGAGCTGACCGTGTCTCACCTTTGTCAAAGTGCATTTTGGATAACAAGCTGAAAGGTGTTTAGGGCCATTTTCCTGTGCGGCTGGCATTTCAATATATTTGATTTAGCCTTCTAGCTGAAGCCTAACGCTTGACAGATCCAAACTGACCTTGTTTTCCTCAGGTTTATTGAAAACAAAGACCCTCGTCTTGTTGGTGTTAGCCTCATGCTTGTTCTCACACCCTCGTCTTTCAGTGCTCCGACCCATCACCGACAATTTAAAAGTGATGTCACCTTTCCCTTATGCCCTCAGGCTCTGCAAAGCCTGCCAAATAAAAACCTGAAGTAAGACGACCTTTCTTCCTCGGCCAGATGGTGCTTCTCTGGGAAAATTACAGACAATACAGCGTTTTTCAACCATGCTACTTCGCAGTTAAAACCAATAATAATGATACAGAATGACTTCAGGAATTTGAAGCCTCTTTATGTAATCGTCAGGGGCTTGAAATGCCTTTTTGCTCATAACACAGTCTTTGAGGGAAAGGCCATCAATTTTAAAATGATGTGAATGTGCAGTGAAGTTTCTCGGTAAAGGTTTCGTTAGTGTCATGATTTCCTAAACTACATTTGCAGGGAGACAAATATCAAGAAAATAATGAGAGGAGAATTGCCCAATAGAGGCCTGCCTTTGTTCACTTAAGTGTTTTGTTTTTCTCTCTTCTCCGATTTCCACTCCCCGAGCAGCCGGTCACCTGGTTTATCCTTCCTGTGGAGGAGGTGTAGGGAGCGAGCTGTTACCAGGGCCTAATTGTGTAAGGCCCCCCTCGGTCACTTGAGCTGCACTGTCACCTCCTGGCCTGTGCAGCAGAGATGGACCGGGTGGCAGATGGCCAAAGCATAAATAGAGATGCATTTCCAAATCCCAGGGGGTGGAAAAAGAGTTTCGACTCAGTGCTGCGCGGGCTTTTGGCTGCCACTGCAGGCCAAAACAGAACATTGATAAATGTTCAGCTCGACTTCACAGGGCTGCATTAATCCAGGATGGTCAGTGTGTGGCCAAATTAGTATCAGTGTTCTTTGACTACAAACTACGTTCATTCAGTGTGACAGCAAAAAGAGATTAAAGGGCCAGCGTGTGAAACTTAAGGATAATTTGGCAGAAGCAGTATTATTCAAAAGAAAAACATTGCAAAGATTCAAAGAGGAAGGACCTGATTATCTGGGCACCATTTTAGTATTAGTTTACACGTTGATGATTCAACGCAAACACAAATACAAACGTTTACTAAGCTCAGCAGATAAAGACAAATACATTTATTTAACTGTAAATATATGTTTGCTTGAATTTTTGGTTTCTGCATTTCTGCGGGATTTTGGTAAAGAAAATGTACTGCACTGATGTTTTTATACACACTTTGAAACGTAGGGCTGGGGTGTATTCCTTTGATTGCAATCTCCAACCTCCCCTGTAGGTGTCACTAAATCATACACAGTTGTCCTTAAAGGCTTATGGTCAATGTAATGTGCACCTTGTAAACCGCAAACTAGGATTTAGGAGAGGTTAGTGCATATCATTAAACCACCTTTGATGACATAAATATGACTCAACATGGACGGTGATTGATATAGATGGATAAATGTTTGTCATGGAGATGATAGCACGCTAGGCACTCACTGGATGTCCTCTTGTGTCCGTTAGACGCAGAAAGGGTAGCTCAGAGAGAGGGTCTGCAAGGAGAGGAATTAATAAAGTTAGTGTGAAATTACTCTCTGATGAAATCACTGATGCATCTTGGCAGCACTATCAATATTAAACGCTGCATGCGTCATTGAGAATCTGACCTTTTTCAAGATCATCCTCCTTTCCTAGCTATGACTTCAAATATTTAGTCATGATGCAACTGTTTCTGCAGATGTTTGGTTTTGAAATATACCAAAATCATAAATTCTCCATGTCTGCTTTTCTATGTCAGAGAGTGTGTATACACATATGAGTAGGTTTTGTGTATAAGTATTGTATTTGTCTGTAAAGAACTATTGGTCGATCAGTCCACCACCTTGGATATTCAATTCTGTGCATTGTCCATAGAGGATGAATCCTAATGAGATTAATGATCCATTGACTTTTCTCTTGGCTCCACCATGTGGTTCATAAATCCATTAACCTATATCCAAGGTCTGAATGTATCGCAGCAAATAATGGTCACAGTATGTTGTACCTGACTGTTTCTTTGTTTATATCCTTTTTATTTAAATACCAACATAATTATTGGACTGGTTATGCATGGAATTTGTAAAACACCTCACTTTGTCCTCTAGGATTGTTAAAACTGGGGTGATCCCATTGACAAAGGTCAAAGTGTATTTTTTTTCCAATGTCATTTGACTAAAAGTACAAACCTATGAGATGTCTCACCAACACAGCTATACATTGTGTTCAATGCTAATTATGTTAACTTGCTAATGGGCTAATTCAAGATGGTAAACTGTTTTCAAAGCTGCACTTAGGTTTAGTGGACATCCTTAAATGTTTCTACAACCTTTTTGATAATTGTCACTTGAATCAAAGTCTGTCACTACTATTAAAAAGTCATATTTCCTTAATATCATATACACAAAAATCTCTTCCACCTGTATTTCCCTCCAAGTCAAGGCATTATTTGCTCTTTCCCTGTCACCTACCTCCACTCTTTGTCTGTTTCTCTTTAACATTCCAGTAAGTATTCCCAAGTGATCTTAAAGAGCTTGAAAATCAGACTCTGTTGTTTCGGGCTCGAATAGTATTCCCCTCACACACTTACTGTGGAGGCTTCATATGTAAGCTTAAAATGACACTTGAGGCTTTCCTTCGAGTGTCACTCTGACTCCGGCTGAGGGCTCTTCACATTGTCTACATCCCAGCGTCGGCTCAGCCCCCTGGTCTGCATGTCTTCGACACGATGAGTGTTTTTCTTCTCAGATACTCAAACCTCTCTGCAATGCATCCTAAGATACCTTTTCAAGGGCTTGTGGAGTGCAGCTGTGAATAACTTCTCAGTGGGCTAATCCCACTTCAAAAAACATGCCCTTGGAATACACTATTCTTAATCCTGCATTCAGAGCTTCATGCATCATCATATCCCTGGAAACATGCAGCATGTGCCACCGTGAAAACGAGCCTGCATATGAGACGAGACTGGAGAAATTCTGCACGGTGGATCAATAAAATCAATACTCATGCTAATCCAAGATGCGTGGGAGCAAGGCTCAAAAATAAAATATATCACGGTGAAATGCATTTCAAGGATACATAGGGTGATGCTGAATCTTTCTCTCAGCGGGCTGTGAGACTTGATCAGACAGCAGATAGGAATCCTGTCTAATGTGCCGAAAGTCATTTCAGTGGCATTGCTGAGGCCACGATAGATGGAATTGATAGATTGACAGTGGAGTCAGGCACTTCCTTGTTCCATCTCCCATCTCTTACTCAACCTAGAGAGACAGGGCTTGTCTCTGCCTTGTGATGTGTGGACGAGAGAAGTTTCAGTGCACCAGGACCTGTCAAACACACCATCCAAGGCTGATCGCCCATAGAGAAAGAAGCAGCTCTGAGCATATATCTAGAATTACAGTATTTTTTACTGAACTATCTCAGCTGGAAATCCCATAGGAACGGAATGATCTATTATATATATATATATATATACTGCATGTATGGGAGATAAGGGATTGGATATGATTTCATGAAATGCAGCTGTACAAACCATTGACTTCTACTGAAGCCCTGACTCTGTACATACAACCCACTGAGTTATCTTTTCCCCTGAGATATTAGCAGATGGCTCTTTAATCTCAGCCTCTCTCAAGACGCTGCTGTGTCACATTAAAATAGCCAAGAACATGAAGCGGGGAAAGTAAGATTCACTAAAGACATAAAAAATAGCAAAAATTGCATCATTGATTTTTGAGCACACTAATTACAGAGGGAATGGAGGGAAAAAGTGCAGCACAACACTGTTCTTATCAAATCTGCAGCTGAATAACTGACGGAACATGTATGTGTATGCTGTTCCAAGTTATTGATTCAGTATCATCACCTGTATGACACATAGGACTTGTAGGAGAACACAATGTGCTGCACATAAAAACACATATGTGCTGTTCTGCTCCTTCAGATATGTCTGCTGAGTCTGAATGATGACACCATCTTATCGCAGCCAAAACTATAACTTAAAACTAATGTTGTATATTATGTATTTTAGGTGGACCCCATAAATTAACAAAATAATCGTTATCATCAAATAAAATTCTCCTAAATTCTCGATTTCATTACTTTGTTAACAAAGCACCCTGGCGCCCAGCCTGTAAGCTAAGGATATACATGAACCTGACTCAGTGTATAGCATCGAAGTGATGTAAATCATTTGGTGAGTCTTTCATTTTTGTCCCCTCATGAATTCATTCTATACGCCCAGGTAAGATTTCAAGTTGTTTTCCCAGGATCAAATCCAACAAAGGCCGGACCACCATAACTCAAAGGGCATATGAGCATCCGGAGCAGAGTGTCCCAGGGGGAAAACGGGACAAAAAAGGATGCTTACTTTCAAGTCGGGGGTGTTCGAAGTCAGGGGTTAATGTGTGGCAGGCATAAACAACCAGTTGACTACTTCATTCCCTTCGATCAGGAACAGAGGGGTCACGAGGATCAGCTTGCTTACCAAACATTTGTGGCTCCGCTCGTTCTCTGACATCCAAACAGGTTTAGAATAAGATGAAACTTCCCGTGGGGAAACAGTGCATGAGTGCTAAATCAAGTCCAGATGGAGAGATGTAACATGATGTGACATACCCTCTTAAAAGCCAAGTCTTGACAAACATCCAGTTGTGTGAGGCCTACAGTGTCTCGACACGGGGGGGGGGGGGCTTTACGCAGTTTTAACCCAACATCTGAATGTGATTTAATGAAGGAAGTGGGTGTGATGCAGGGGCAACACTGCTGGGACAGTACCTTTCATTCTGCTAATTGAGTTTGGGGATTTACAAGAGTGAGAGGATTAGGAGCTATTAGCCAGCAGTTGTTTCAATGATTTGTGTGATTTATGTTGTTGTTGTTGTTGTTGTTGTTGTTTTGGCCTGGGTTCGGCCTAGGCTGAAGCTTTTTCATATATATTTGAGTCAAGCTGAAATTAAAATGTTTTTTTAAATATAAACAAGCTCTGTAAAATTTAATTTACTCTGTTTTCTGTTGACCAAAACAACTACGAAGGAAGAACGTGCATATTGATTTTTTTTACAATCTTAATTACATTAAGTAGCCTCAGAAAATATTCAGACCCCATCGCTTTTTAAACATAAATTAATCAACAGTTTGAACAGCATGAGAACAACCTGCAATTGTCAGCACTGTTCACTTTAGATGCTAAGTTGCATTGTGTGTCAACATCACTTCTAACGACACTGTCTGCTCATGTCCCTTCATTTGTAAACCAATTACAATGTGTCCAATAACTGTTGGGGTTTTGCTCCAAATATAAACAGTTTTTTTTATAAAAATATCTGCTGTATAATAAGTTTTGACTGCAAAATTAAGTATAGTTCTGTATTCAGGCAGGCATAAAAAGAGTAAAACTTGGTTTCTCAACGATATGGTATATTTACCTCCTCAATAACCCTCCCCTGTGTGAGATTTGACTCTCGAATGAGCTGGAAAGCAGATGCATCAGTGTGGCTCCAGCCAGAGGTCAGTGCAGCCCAGTGGAGAGGGCACAGCCGACCCCTCCCGCCACAGGCCTTGTTCCAGCTCCCTGGACACACCGTAGCCAATTTAGCGCTCACAGCAAGTATCAGTTCCGGACACACAGCACCATTCATTGCTCTCATTATTGTCCGACTGAGACACATTTCAGTGAGCAATAGAGGAGCAAAGCCAAGGAGCGAGAAGTTGCAGTGGACCGATGAGAACGGGATGAGAGTCCAACCACAGGCTGGGCGAAGAGGATATAGTTTAGAATTGAGAGTTTTAGTTTTAAAAGCAGTATCGTGCAAAGAGATTAGAGATTGATGATAGAAATGATGATAAGACCCAGATAAATTAATACCCCAATGTTTTTATTCATTTGAATGAGTCTCACGTGAACAGCCAATACATCTTTCTAATTCAAGAGCTGTCTCTGTCTGTGTATGAGGAACACATATCTCGGCAGGTGTATTTTGATTTGTTATCTAGACAAGCGATATGTTCAGGATTGACAAACTTTCAATAAACAGACAACCAGCGCTCCAGCAGCAAAAGGCCGGACTAATCAAAGTAACACGCTGTTCATGCTTCGACGAATTGACTCTCCAGTTCGGGGCTCTGTGTAGTGAGTCGAGTTTGATTAAACAGGTGAACATTTCTTTGTGCGGCAGCGGGGGTGCAGCTTCAGGGTTCTGTGGACAGCAGTGGGCCTCTACCTGCTGCGGCTTAATAACTGCAGGTCACCTTTACAGTTACAGTTTCACAAAGAAATCTGCCACCAGCATCACCACAGGCCAAGAACACATAATCACTTACAAACAGGCAGGTTTAGAACAGGCTCTGCACTATTTTATCCAATTTCACAACGACTATGGACATTGATCGATGTAGAAGTAGAACACGGGGGGTTTATACACCTTTAAAATAACTGCTCTCTACAAAGAAGCCTTCTGATGTTTGTGTTCAGGTTCTGTTCAGCCTCAAAATGAATTGAATGATATTATTTGTAGGTCTGAAAGTAGTGACGTGGTTTAGTACACGAATGTAAGTGGACAAAACAACACAAACACCCTACAAAGTATCAAATCCTCAGTCTCGGATTAATCAGCATCTCTTTGGCACATTTTCAACAAAACCTGAACATTATAAGCGTCACTAAAGTAGTGTTACTGGAGAGCCAGTGTGTGGGATTGCATTAAATGGTGCGCTATGTACTTTTATTGGCTCCATCCTCTGTAGCAATGTTTACTCAGAGTGGCTTGTTAAATCGTCAAAACCGAGATAGCGCCGTCCTCATTAAACTGAAGACATCATTTGCAGAATGTTGTTTCACCACATTTAAGGCTTTAATGACATATTTAAATGCAAAATGGTATTCTCCGACTTTTATCAGTCGGGGAAGCACCTCGGACACGTGACTGTGACTGTGTTAAAGAAGTTGTGTAGCTGGAGCTTATATACCTAACCAACGGGCTAGCACACATTTCGATCTCTGTCTATTCCTTCCATCCTCCTCTTTCTCGCTCTTTCAAAGTTTCTCTCTCCCCCCATCCTCTCCCGGCTCCCCCTCTACCTTCTCCTCTACTTTTTTTACCGAGTGGATTAACTGCAATCCCTGAAGTAATCTTCCCTTTTTCCCACCTGATTTACTCGCAACACACCGATTTTAAGTTGTTTTCTCCTCTCTGTGGTGTATTGCGCTTCAGGCTGTTTGAGTGGCTCGCCCAATCGGCTCACCCCTGTCTTTGAATCCAGTGGTGGAAACAAAGCAGGATGTGAACTGAGAGGTTAACAACAGATTTAATATCTGGTGTGGGCACGACTGCGGTGGTGAAGTAACAGCGGTTCATGTGGCATGAATGAGCTGAAGATGTATCTGTTTTCTTTTACTCTGGCACCTATGGCACATAAGGAAACAGTCTCTATAGAGGACACACTGTTCACATACACTCATGTCTTACCTACAGCACCATTTCGTCGTTCATGTAGAGATTTTCTTATCGAAGCATTTGTTCACAGATCTACGGATAAGTTACTCGATTTAATTCTATATTTCTCAATGTTAACAAGTGGCTTTAATACCATATTTTCATTTGAGTGGTCCACTCAGGTGAGACAGTATGAATGATGTTTTATGTTGTCCCGCTGTACTCAAAATAAGTTCTTATTTACTTTCTATTGCATCTCTGCTTTGAAGTATGTTAGTACACATTCAGCATTTGAGAACATATTGGAGCTTGTTCATTCTTTCTATGTTTATCCTATTTTAGACAATATCTGTAAAGATACCAGACATACAAGCCACTGCCTGCTACACACCAGGCATCTCATGTTTGTCATAAGGAGTAAGGGTTAGCATAGGGTCAGGGTTGGAACCTGAACCTTATTTCACAATCCATTGATAAGATTGATTTAGTAACTAAATAAGGAGAAACTAAATCTGCTACAAAAATAGACTACTTTTCTTTACACAACATCCTTAGTCATTAACCAGGTAAAACTTGTCTTTCTATCTTTAATACCCCAGCATTGACAGTGGAAACAGAAATGTTTATTCACCATTTGTATAACAAATCACAGTGCAATCTTACGCATAGAAATTAGGTTGAGTTAACATGTTCTCTCGCTGGAACATGGTCATAAATAGAGCTCCATCAGCATCAGTCATTACTTACAGGTTGACTGCATGATCCCCCGAGAGCTGTACACAAATTCTGATCTAACGCTGATGTAATTTCAGGGAGATGGTGACAGGAACTGTGAATTGGGGCTTTAATGACTTAATGACATTGAAAGTGTCTCGGGGTGTGTTGATGCAATCAGTGTTTCAAGTGCAGCATTTTTTAAGGGCTGACTGTGAGAATCCGATCTGTTGTCGTCCTCCCTCAGCCACAGGAGGACATGCTGGCAAGTACATGTGTGTTGTTTAATCCGTCCAACACATGATAAACTACAGCACATTTGCAGCTTTGGTATTTTGCTTTTGTTTCGTGTACATTATTTGATTTATTGAGATTGAGGTCTTGTAGCGAGCCTTGTTTTGACACTGCAGACGTTAGTGTCCATGAGCCTCGGCTGCGTACTGTAGTAGAGCCACTAACTCGCCCAGAGAGCACCAGATCAGACTACCCCTGACCTTTCACACATGAATTAGTCTATTAGGATTATCAGTGCTCAGCAACCGCATGGAAATGTCTTGTGACTTTTAGGTAACATGTCGTCTTAATGAGCTGTGGTTCACTTACTGTTTCGATTTTTTTCCCATTATGTAACAGCGGGAACAGACAAATGTGCACACGAGAACAGCTTTTCTGATTGAGAATACTGTATACACCTACACAACCCATTTTTATAGTATTACATAAATTAAAACAAATCTAAATTAGCACTTTGACATTTACACATGTGATAAAAACAACCTTAAATTACCATCTTCGAGAAAAAATATTTTATGTATACTTTGACTTTTTAGTTTGGCCCATGTCCCATCTACTAAGGATTTATGACCTATACTGCAGACAGCCAACAGAGCGTGATCAGAAAGCTTTGGCTTCACTTATGGGGAACTGTCACGTCGTCCATCTTGCCAGAGTATGGTCCAGACATCTATAAGGTTTTGACCTTGTCTGTCTTTATCATCTTTTGGGAAACGTTTACAGCTCAAATTCATCAAACATCTTTTCGCACGGATGAAGTCGTCTCACGGGTCATGGCAATTTTTGGTGAATCACAAAACGTCTCTCACTTCCTCTCCGTGCCTCTCTCCCGCAATTTATTTTGCTCTTTTCATTTATTTCTTTTTTTGGTATTCCGCTCTGCTGCAGATTAAAAAGAGCCATTGTTTGCAGTCACAGTACCTCAGTGACCGTGATGTGACGACCATGACTGTATTTCTCTGGATTGAGTGACATTCAACGAAAACAGATACATTCATAGAAATTACAAATGTGCCCAAGCGACTATCACAGATTTAATTGAAGAACCCTCAGAGAGATTTAGCACCATAACAGACTTACTTTAATCATGTTTCACTTTCTGAAGCTTTTTAAATCTCAAGCCTGCTAACATATTCATGACGCCAAAATATAGTCACAGATGATCTTTTTTAGAGGATTTAAAGTCGCTCAGCTGCCAAAGGCAAGTTTGGAAATCATTAGAAATCCGTTAAAAACCATTCAAAAGCTCACCCCCCTCCCTTCCTCCACTTCTAAACTCTCCCTGTAATCTCCTCTTCCCTTATCTGTATCTATAATAGAGGAGCGTGCAAATTGCTAGGATGGGTGGGGTCGGGGTCTGTCACCCTCTCTTACTGGTTAGATGATTCAATCAGAGGAAAGCCGTTTCAGAGAGAATTTACAGAGCAAAGGTGGCTGTAGAGTAGATGATATTTCTGTGACAATTGATCATATTAATACTTTTATCTGCTCCGTCTCTGTAATACTTGAGGAAAGACCTCAAGTATGATGGCTGTGAGCTGCATTGCAAAAATACTGTCAGTGGTGCCATTGTTATTTTTAAATAGAGTGTAGCTATGTAGTTGCACAAACTGCTAATAACCCAATAATTGCATAACTGTTAAATGGAGTAAAGGCAAAGAGGTGATAAAGACTTCTGTCCTGTCTTGAGAGGACAGGAAGAAAACAAGTTGTCTCTGCTGAGGAAGTATAATGTCCGACCTCTAAGGCTTCTCTTACATTATAATAGTACTTTTTTTATATTTCTTCTGCTTAGGCTGAATTCCATGTGAACAGATGCACATTTTTGACTGAACGTATATGCTCTGTTTAGCTCTATAGTCTAGCTTCTACCTGTCATTGAACATTTATCATATTTACACTTGCTATTTGCATTTTAACAACGGTTTTTTCTGGACCCCACAACATGATCACAACCCCATAATACATTTTATAATAGGTCCCATCAATTTAATTATTATCCTCACAAACCCATTGTTGATAAATTATTACTTTTAACTGGCCAAGCAAACTGCAGAACTGAGTAAGAACGGTGTGAATAGGCTCCACTTTGCAAACCACTGGAAAGCATATGATAATTCTTTAAAGTACATGGAAAGTTCACTGGGTTAATTGTTCCTAACACTTGAGAACTGGGACCTGTATTGTAGCATTAATGGTCTCCAAAGGAGGTATCTGATTTATTAGTTTCAAGAAACCAGTGTCTTTGTGAGCGCCGCAGGGAAAATTCAATATGTGCTCCTTACCAATGCATTCTAATGAGGATGTGGTCTTTCTAATTGCCTGAGCCTGTTTCAAATAAATGAATGCACCCTTTCTTTTGTTTCTGGCTCTTTCAGATATCAACGAATGCGAGAGGGAACCATGCAGGAACGGGGGCATTTGCACGGATCTGGTTGCCAACTATTCCTGCGAGTGCCCGGGGGAGTACATGGGGAGGAACTGTCAATACAGTAAGTGCTCGTGTTTCTTCTTTTAATGTTTGTCTTTTAGCTCTTTTATAGCTTCCCACTGATTTCAAACGGGGCACCTGTCGCCGCAGGTAATTGCACAGTGGATGGATTGAGCCAAGCAAACTGATCGATTACAGACGGTTTGCTGCTAAGTCCCACAAAGAACATCTAACCATGCTTCAGTGGGCCGTGAATTAACCTCTGATTAAAACTTTCCAGTAGGTCATACAAGTTTATTAAGTCTTGAGGACAGGTAGTTACTTTTGGATGCATTTTATTACATGCTTTACTATAAAATATTTTCTGTTGCGTATATGCGCAATTGATCTTGACTTGTTAACAGCACTATCCAGATGTTTAAAACTGTACATTAAATCCTGGCTGATTATTGTCAATAAAGGAGTCAGATGGGTAGAAGGATGATAATCAAGTTAAGAGGATGGTAATTTGCATGTGCACAGTGTAAGAGGTGCCACATGCTCACTTTGTACTGTTCCAGGTAAAAATATGTTTCAGATAGAGAATCACAGTAGAAATCTACAATATTTTATGAAGAGTCTTTCCAAACTCGAACAGGCCGGGAGAAAATATGCTGAGCCTGGCAGTTAATCTGTTTTCTGTATCCAAACCCGACCCGAATCCGATGTTTTCTCTGATAACGGACAGATGTTTCATAAAAAAATCGAGTAGATAGCCCAGCCAACATAACCAAACCCGAACTGAAACCAAATATCATTTAATAATCTATGTCTGAAACTTGCACACTCAAATTTGACAAAGAAGAAAAGATTGAAAAGGTTTGTTTTGTTAGCACTTCAGGGATTTCTCTACTGAATTGGGAAGAATCTTCACCATTCATGCAATGATCCTTTCTTTATTGAATCTGAAAATACACAGTGAATAAATGATATTCAGGAGGATAATAGTTTATTGTTTGTTTGAAATGCTTTGTGAATCAAGAGCATATTAACCCTTCCACTGAGATCTGTCATCACCAAAAAAGACAGAATTACTCCGATTCGTTTAACCTGGTGTTTAAACACGAATATGGGATCTGGACAATATAACATTTGCAAAAGTATGCACCGTCTATTAATTAAAACATCAATATAATTAAAAAAAATCAGTTATTCTATTTATATTTGTGTAGTAAGAAAACTGACTCGAAAAAGTCTTTGAATTCTGCATGTTCACAAGACATCACAATAAATCCTGAAGCACAATGATGAAAAAAACAAAATCTACATATTTGGATGCTGAGAAGTCACTTAGCGCAGACGAGCAGTTATTTCATTTTTTCGCCCTTTGGCTTTATGGAAACAGAGAAGAGAGAGAACTTCTGTCTTATCAGAATTTGCTTTCTTTCTCCACGATGCTCGAGAGCTCTGAGGGGCTTCGTTTGTTTATTATGCTTTTGTGGGGATTTCGTCTGCTCAGTTGAGGAACATATTAGGATTAATGTATCAGTGGAGTTGGAGCTCTGAGCCATCCCTGCACTGGCACTCGCAAATGAATGAATCATGTCTTCTATCTCAGGTACAGCCCAGTTGCTCTGCGACAGACTAAACCTCTACATGGAGGAATTTTGAAACAAACGTCTTCACTGGGGCAAGAGGAAGTGGGTCGGTTCTTTTAAAAACTGAATGATACAATGCAGAGGGGATATTGGCAAAGAGCCGAGTCAGAGAGTAAAGCTAGGCTGATTGGGTAGGTGAGTGAGAAGAACACTCTCCTATAGAGCCCTCTGTGCAAAGCGGCTTGGCTAGTTTCAGATGGTCTGTTTTTGACTGGTCCGGCATCCATGTTGTTTAAATGGTGAATGCAATGCGCCGATCTCAGCACCCATGGCTTTAAAATGTGATGTGGTCTGACGCATTGTTGGTGCATTGCTTTATTGATGCAGTGGAAATTGACTACACGATTGACAAACAACAAAAACCTGGTCTCAAGTCAATAGGTCAGAATGTATCATTGTGCATCCACACTCACAGATGCTCTGTTTTTTGCCGAAGTGAAACCATCTCCTCTGCAGAGAAGTGATCACTCTTCCAACCTGGAAAATCATCTTTATAGTATCAATACCCCGAGGTGTCCGTGCACCTGGCATTTGAAGGGAATGTGAAATTGCCTCACTGTCCATTACACCCACAACACACCCATGATTAAGTAAATACAAAGCCTTTGGGATCATACATCTGGCACATCTGGCACATCTGGACATGCACTTGCATCATGCACCTACAAGTTATCACCCTATACCAGTTCTTGATTCAACTAAGCTCTGTTATTTATTTCAAAATGTTCATATCCACTTTTCTCATTTAATGTCATATTTGTACAGTATATAGTGCAACCATAAGGTAAGCTTGTTATTTTCAAAGTAGCAGTGCAGTCTAAATGCCAAATGAATTATTTGATTTGATGTTGTAGATGAGCACATTAGATTGAAACGACGACCGTGAGATGTAAGTGCTGACTCTGTCCACAGCAGATGAACTGTGGAGAAACTGTAGAGAAACTGTAGTCTTTTTACATACGTATTCCCCCGGGTGGAAGATGGCCGACACTCCTCCACTGCTCACCAAACGTAGAAGTTAAGCCCCGAAACTGCCAGGTTGGAGCTGCTTTAATCTTTTGTTTGTTTGTTTGATTCATTTGAAATCAAGTGCACTGGGCTAGAACCGAACTCACCACAGATCTAATACTTTCAGACTGAACTGCATGTTTTCTGACAAGGCTGAAAGAAACGGGGGCATTTCATTACAAGGGACAATGACAGACATTTTTTTATATTATGGGAAAAATAGTTTTATTTCTTTCAATTGATAAAATGCAACTATTTGACAGAAATAAAACTACAATATAGTGTATCAAAACTGCTGGACCTAAATTGACATTAATTTAAAAGCAAATGTGTTTGTGAGTTTGCTATAGTAGATATGTACTGTTTTTGCAACTGAACACATTGAATGTCTCCCCTTCTTCATGCTCAGCTGATAGCGAGAGCTGCTGGCTTTGTCCACTTGAGAATAGTTCTGCTCGCCCACAATTAATGTTAGTGCTGGCAAACCCTGCATTATGCTTAACAACGGCAGACCACAGGCGCTGACCAATAAGAGAAGACATCATGGCTACTCTTGCTTACCGTGAATGACAAATCTGATATATTTTTTACGGCTGCAGCTCATCAGGATTAGGAGTATGGGCTACCAGGGCTTTTTTCTTTTCTTTTCTGTAAGCTTCTACTTTAGCTGGCTGAAAGCTTTGTAATTTCAAACGTATCTTCTTTATTGGGGTCTTTTGGATTCTTTTCCAGGGCACCTTGTGATGCGTAATCTGATCATACAAGTAGTGGAATGCCCCTTTAAAATCTAAAGACTTTCCACATTTAAATTCATCATTTGTAGAAAATGCCGCAGAGTTATCATAAGAAGCAGTCTGGTCCTCTGTGAATATTACGTGGACAGAAAAATGGTAGAATGCCTGGAATGCACTTCAATGCAAAGAACTCATCATCTCCTCTGACTTGTTCCTTCAGCCCACACAGCCAGTGTGTTAGTGCAGGACTCTCTCACACACACATATCCACTGTTGCAGATTAAGCTGCCCTACGTTTTCTAGAAGTACTGTAGTGTTCCTGCAATCAGCGTGAGGCTATTGTGCGAAAGCAGTCAAGAGGATAAGTCCATTACCTGCCTTTTCAGTTCTGATCCTATTCTACTGAGGTAATTACACTGGCTTCCACATTGATTTCCATGATCCAATAGAAAGGGAGAAGTGGGAGGAAAGATCATATGTATCGCTCGACTTCAAACACATCCCACGCTTGACTGAAAGACTCCTCGTCCATTTATGGCAAAACAGTAAAACAGGTTGACCTCTTCAAATGCCCTGAACTCAATATTGACAATAAACTCAGCTTTGGTCAACACATCACTTCCATTTAAAAACGATCACACTAAAGACTCCATATTATCCGTGAACTCAGTGCACAGTCCGTTGCCACCCACCTCCTCCTGCTACTTTACAACAGCACAGTCCAACCCATCCTGCTGTACTGCTCCACCTGCATCACACACACCGCTCCTCAAAGCATCGGCCTTCCCACGCCAAAAACCACAACTTCACATTACTGCCATCTGGACAGAGGTGCACAAAACTTAAATGGAGAAGGACCTGATTCAGTAGGAGATTTGTTTCCTCTAACATCGCAGCACAAAATTGTGACTTGTCTGTACATGTTTGATGTTTCATGTGATGTTCGGTAACTTGCCTCTGATGAAATGTGTCTTTATGTGTTGATTGTACTGAAATGACTGTGAAAACAAATTCCCCCCAGGGGACAATTAAGTCTGAAGTCAACATGAATACGAGAAAAATACACAGGGAAGCATTAATTATATAGAGAACAAGTTGCCTCAGTCTTTCTGTTGAACCTCATTTGTGATTGTTTTACCGCTGAAATCGTTTGTTCACATTTTCAGACACTGATGCGGGTTAAGCAGTCGGTTAAAGTTCCAATATTGAGGAAACGTGGTGACTGTCCAGAGCCTCATTTTCTTAAAGCATCTTAAAGGCAACATGATTGTTTACACATCTGCCTTTAGCAGAAACTAAACTGATTGTAGAACACCAGTTTTACCTCACACCATCCATCCATGCCTATCCGTGCCAGGTTGTAGAGGTGGGATGTCCCTCTTCCCAGCCACACTTTCCAGGTCTTCTGGGGGGGTCCCAAGTCATTCAAAGTCCAGATGGGATATGGAACCTAGAGTTCTGGGTCCATCCCTGGTGTCTCCTCACGGTTAGGCATGCCTGATGAACCTCCAACAGAAGTCGCCCAGGAGGCTTCATGAATAGACGCCCAAAACTAAACTGTCCCCTTTCGATGTGAAGGAGCAGAAGTTCTACATCGAACTCCCTGCTTATTACTGGACCTCTTACCCTATCTCAAAAGCTGAGCCACTCGAAGGAGAAACCTAATCTAACCGCTTTTAGTCATGATCTTTTCGTCATTACCCAGCGCTTGTGACCAAATGTAAGGGTTAGAACGTAGATCGACCAGTAAGTTCATATCTTTGCATTGTGGCTCAGCTCTTTCTTTACCACAATGATATGTTACATTGCCTGCATTACTACTGACGCTGCACAGACCCACCTGGCCACCTGGTGTATCATCTTCCCCTCACTCGTAAACAAGTCCTGAGATACATAAGCCCCTTCACTTCTGGGCAGCAACTCCCCCCTGACCCAGAGAGAGCAATCCACCTCAAGATTGCTTCCACATTTACTGAAGCACTCTGGGTTGGACTCCTTTGAAGCCAGTGCACTCACATGCCACAAGATGCAATGCTTTGACAAGTGGCAGCCATGAGGTGTGGATAGCAGTCTTGGCCGTAGCAAAGGTCTGGATTAATCTGTTATTGAGAACACAACTGTAAAAAGATAATTCAGCACCCTTGGCTTGTCCTTAAAACACCCAGTTGAGTTGGATGTTGTTATTTTAAGCACATGGTTGCCCTAGTTATTATGTTAATGGCTGTAGACCACCACAGAGCAAGACAACACACAATGGCCATATGTGAGTATATGTCCGTTTTATTTGATCCTACTTGAGTCATTTTTTTTAATTATTTAAAGATCCATTTGCAAACCGACTTAACATGTGCTGGAACAGTCAGACACCTACATATTATATAAGCCAGTGCTTTTAATTCAGTCTCATTTGTCACCTGTGGAACCTCTGTGGTACGGCTGACATCTGCTTCGTGTCTTTATTATTCTTTTCCTCGTCCCTTTTTTCGCCGGCATGCTCATTAGGAAACATACATTTCAGTGGGGCTCTAATTTGTTTAGGCTGTAGGTAGGGCTTGTGGGAGATGGATTTAGCTGTCACATCATCGTAGCGCTGGTGTTAGTGATGTGTGCTGTCGCAGGGCTGATGTATGCTCAGGGGCCAGCAGGCCAAGGCCCGAGGGCTGGCTGCCTCTGCCGCTCTGACGGACGACTGGCAGGCAGCTCGTTAAAAGTGGTCCATCATTGCCACAAGGTGAGAAGGACCACAGCTTTCTCAACAGTGTCTTGCCACAACGTCCACAGAGAATATCGGACAAGGGGGCCGCCCAGGAAGAAGAACATCTAGACAAATGTGCAGATGCAACATTAGACCTCAAGCATAACGTCAGGTCGTAAAAAGGAAAATATGGAATCCGTTTCACTTTCAGGAATTAATTAAGGGTGATTCCGTCGGTCCATGATATGGTTGCAGTCATATCCCAGTGACTATTCAAAGTAAATCTGCTCATTACCGGTTGTGGGAAAAGAAAATGCAACCAATCCAATGATCTCACCTGTGAGAAGCGTTTTTCGTTTTGCTCCCTGACTCCCTGTCAGAATCTGCCACTTGCAGCCACTGAAACACACAAACATCCATTGTCTTTGAATTACAAGGATTAAGCTCCAGGCAAAAAAATGCTAAATGCAGCGAGGGTCACTGCAAAATCCAACACATGTCATTTTAGAAAGTTCTAATTTCACACTCCAAGCCTTTTGGTTTATACTGGTTTAACCGCGTCCAAAGATAAAGAGCTGTTTATCCCCAAGCTTCTATTTAGCTTCAGCAGTCGGCCACCGCAGCCACCTACACGATCCTCTCATCAGTCTGGGAGCGGTGAGTCACACACAAGGAAAAACCAGTGAAGCGAGAGTGATTTAACATAGTGGAATAAACAAACACATCTCTGTCAGTGTACACACACATAGACACACACGCTGAACACTCGTTGCTCTTTTCTCGGTTGATCCCCCTGGACTGTCCTCAGACATTACTCATTGTCTCCCCGGCTCCCTGTTGACTAGAGCCCCACTGTGTTACCAGCTGGATAGGTCGTGCAGGGGTTGTTGTCATTATTCCATTCTTCTCTTACTCTTGGCTTTTCTCCTGTGTGGTGAAAGTCAGCTCCCAGCTCTCAGCGCCGCCAGGTCCGTTGTGTGCTGATGCCCCGTGTGTCTGCTTGTGTCAGGGCTGGATTTGAAATGGTTCAGTCTTTTGCCTAAATGGTTAGGATGCCACCACAGACCTCTGATGACCAGTGCTCCAGGCGTCCCCTGAAGGCTGGTTTACATGGCCACTTGCGGTTCACCCTGCATGACTGAGCAGCGCCCGCGGCTATACTCTTCACTTGATCCGTGTCCTCATTCTTTTGGCCACTTCCATGTTACCTCAGCTTTTCCTCATATTGTGATTTTTAAGGCTGTCGCATGCAGCTGTTCCATCATAATGTAACCAGACATACACTAATGGGGAGAAATCAAATGGACTGATACAATTTTAATTACATCCACCGCTGATCAACAAAAAGCGGTGCTATAAATGTGATGTGTCCTCTTTTTATTTGAAATAATCACCAACGGCTGTTTACCAGTGTTGCACAATAACAAAAGCAGCGGGTTATAAATTCATTGGTGTTGTACGTTCGAGGGTTATATTCAACATCATTATTTTACAGACGGAGAATTTGCTTTAGGTGGTTCCCTTGTGTAACACAAGTTGTCATGACATTTAAGAGGACATAACAAACACCCAGTAATCATTGAGTATGGAGTGTTTTTGTCAACACATTTTTGTTCATCTTTTTATTTTTTCAGACCATAAATAACTGACAATGAATGCTGCCAGTTTTTCCTTAGAAAACGAAATAAGTTATAAAGGTGAGAATGTTGAGGCTCCAGAATTATATCGTTTTCTTCGCAATCATGTTAAATCAGAAAAAAATGTTTTAAAGAAAAGTGTTGCCTGCTTTTATGTCATATACGCTTGACTCACGGCTAACTGAAACTGTCAGAGCTAATTCAGCACATCTTCAGCACAGCTGGGATGCTGTTCAGGTTTAAGAGTCACTGTGGGCTATCGAACAAATGTAATGATGAGAGGGTATGTGCATCCTGAGCAGAATTCAAACCCTCCTCCCTCACGTCCTACGAAACAAGGTTTGAATGATATCTTATTGAGAGACAAACTCATTTGCATTTGCACGCCTGGGAAACCCAATTTGTTCAGGCTCAAGGATTCTGAGGATCTGCCGTCAATTCCTCTGATTCATTTTGGATGGAAAAGTCCCTCAGTTGTTTTGAACGACGACTGGAACAGCAGCAGTTGAACTGTTTAGGTTGTTTTCTTGGCACCACGGAGTCCTCAGTGACGCTGCCTTTCCTCCGGCTGAATTAGTTTATAATTGTTGCGGCAAAGTATACAATTTGCATGAATTTCACATCCTAATTGAATCTGTCCTGTTGGCAGCTAAATCTCACAAAATCCTATATGTTTTGGAAAAAAGAGCCACATCTTTTGTGTGTCAACGAGCGAATCTCATTCAGGGAGCTAAGGCATCTATTTTTTACTTTGAATTTTCCGCAGTGAAATTGTATATTATTGCATGTGCTGTATTTATCTTACACACCATATGGATGCATCCCCGATTCCCTTCTGTTTCTGTGTTCTATTTCTCATGCGTTCGCTTTTATTATTTGATTTCCCACTAGACTTAAAAAACAAAGACATACTTGTTTTGCAGAGTAATAAATTCGCACCTGGATAAACTTTGCCAGAATCCCTTTCACCACAGGTATGTCTATTAAAGAGCTCTTGATGTGCATGGACATACCAATTAGGTTTAAGGGCAAACACAAGGTTTTAAGATGAAGGAGAGCATTTCTCATTCGATGGCATGGTACCCCCCTTTAATGCTGCAGCATGTACAATATTTAAAGCTTGTTGACTTTGAGGATGATGCTGTCCAGAGGTCGCCTCAGCACCTTTGCAGGAGCCCCGAGGGCTGTGTTACTGATGGAGCTGCAGACTCTTGCTCCCTCAGAGCGGGCTCACAAGGATTTTGCCATAATAGAAACATTCAGAGTTTTCTTGTGATGAATCAAAGTAGCAAACACTGCAAGACGGGGATGAGTCGATGATGACTCCTATGATGAAAAGGTTTCCATTGGAGGTTATGAAAAAAACATAACAGAATCAGAAAAGGGTTATAGCTCCAATGTTTGTCTGGTTTAAAGAACATCTGAAGGAGAGGGGGGGGGGTGAGGGACCTAGACAAACAAGGCTTTTGACACTGATCTGGAGGAACTGAAGGAAAAAACAACACAACATGTGGAGGACAGAGGTACTCCAAAAACGTGGTCTCTGTGGCATTTTTGAAAATATGTATGCATTCCATAAGCTGAGTCGAAAACATTTCTGAGTGCTGGCACTATGTGAAGGGTAACCTGACGCCTGTCTCTCCCTCTCTTCACCCAGAATGCTCTGGACCCCTGGGCATGGAGGGCGGGATCATCTCCAACCAGCAGATAACGGCCTCCTCTACCCACCGCGCGCTCTTCGGCTTGCAGAAGTGGTACCCGTACTTCGCACGCCTCAACAAGAAGGGCCTGGTCAACGCCTGGACCGCCGCCGAGAACGACAGGTGGCCCTGGATCCAGGTAAAGCACAGACACACGACCGGTGACACGCAGAGCCGAGCACGGGGGACAGATGCAAGGCGCCTTCTTAATTATAGATTAGTCTCCTGTTTGTTGTGGCTTTAAATAGTTTTGTTTGACTTATATCTATTAATCTTATATTAGGTTCTCTTCACTGACTTATAGCTGATGTGGGTATAAACTACACAATATTTCAAGGTTTGAGTTAATTACATAAACTGTAAAATGAGTGGCTTGTTTAATGGTAACAAAAAGCCATAAGAGTGAGCTGGGGGTAGAACAGATGCAGGGGTAGTCAAGTGTGAGACACAGTGTTTAAGTGTCCTCTCCTGTCTTCACGTTTAATCGTGACATGCCCACAGCCGTAAACCTGCATTACCATGTAAGCTGTGCTATGTGTCATATGTTGAGTTTTGCATAGAAGTTCCCTAGAAACAAAACTGCGGCACATTGTTGTAATTATTCAGTGGAGTCTCGAGTCTTATGCAAATTCTGTTGTGCAGATCACTGTGGTGTCAAGAGATTTGCTTAATACATTTATGCAGCATTCAGCAGTTATATTAACAGTAATAGCCGTGTTTTAATAATAAAAAACACATATTGCATTCAGGCTAAATAACAACTGCCTCTGGTAATTTTGTAAAATCATAAAAATAACAATATAATAGAGAAAAATAATAACAATAATCTTTTAGAGAAAATCGAAGTTATAAAGAGACTCACTAGGCAGCAACATTAAACAAGTTATAAAATAATTATATTTAAAAAGAGAATACATAAAAGCATTAAGGGCACAAAACCAATTCAATGAAAAGTGATACAAAATAACAGTGTTGGAATATACTGTATGATATTTTCTTTTTAGAAAAGGGAAAATTATAACTCACTTCAGGGATAGTTTGCTGATAAAAATATTTAGGAAGCGATTGAGAAGAATTACGGAATCAGGTAATCTGATTTTCTTGCAGCAGATCGTTCCGGAGCCTCAGGACCAGTTTAGTTTTCAGCCGGGTTTCTGGAGCAGATAAAATACGTCTGTCCGGGCATCGCAAAGTGTGAACCAGCACAAAGGATACTAAAAGGCTAGGAGAGAGAGAGAGAGAGAGAGAGAGAGAGAGAGAGAGAGAGAGAGAGAGAGAGAGAGAGAGAGAGAGAGAGAGAGAGAGAGAGAGAGAGAAAATAACCTGGAAATGAACAGTAAGACCTTAAAATCAACTCTAAAACATACCGGGAGCCCATATCAGCAGCGATACGATCATGTCTCACGGTTCAGCTTTAAAAGCCTTTGGCAGCAAAGTTCTTTAGGGTTCAATATCCTGCTAGAATAAGAAATCCTGAATTATTTCTTCAGTCACATCCCACGCTTCCGTTCTCGCCAATCCTGCCCTGCAAAGATCCCGGTGCTCTTATTTCTGGGCCTCTTAATCCTGAGTATTCATTTCCCATGTGTAGTATTACTGGATTTCAACCCCAAGTCTCATTGCATTTGGCAATGATTTAAATGATAATGTTGAAGCTCCTGCACCCCCCCCCCCCCCCCCCCCCTCACCTGAAATGATCTGGCTGTAGCGTATGAACTCAGACGTGAGCAAAAGCAATTTTCTGGATTTATGTTGATCAAATAGTGTGGCACCAGGACCCAGCACTGACACGTGTGAGATAAATTAACCCCGGTTCTCTTCCCAGGCTCAGTTCAGTCCCACATGCTTCACTGTATCCCAGATGAAACAACATGTTGATAAATAGTCGTTACAGCGTAAATTATTTAGCTAGTTGATTAAGTATGATGTAAAAAAAAAAAAAACGTCTTTTGCTACATTTGTCCTACTCAGCAATCACGTCTTTGACGACAGAAGAGCTGACAACCACCTTTGAGGCGAGCTGCTGCCAGACACATGATGCACAGTGAACCGTAAACAAAATATAATAGAAAAACATACTACAGCGTGATGGAGAAAGTGAAGCTGTATGTCACAACAAGGGAATAGTAAGACGGGCCACAAAATGGATTTGTAAAAATGTGGAAAAAAAATAAAGAATAAAAGGAGAGAGTCGGCGTGAGTGAAAGAGAAGGAGCCTGGCGCACGGAGAGGGCGAGGAGAACAGAACATAAAACATTGTTTGACTTTAATGATGCCACCCGGGATGTTGAGCAGGATGCTGCCGGCATTGTGTGTTTCTACACAGGGCCTGGATAATTGGGACGTGAGTACAGAGGTGTACAGTCATGTCAGTGTTTTGGGATTATGCTGAGGAGTCGCTGATGTGCTTTTGTTGTGCGGAGTGATGTGGCGTGACTGTGTTTGCACGTCTGTCAAGTGAAACGGGCTCCTCTGACAGGTGACAGTCCTATCAGGGTAGGGATGGGGTTCGCGGGGCTATTTTTACGGAGCCGTGTGTGACTCTGGATTTCTCCGTCAGTCTCGGCTCGCTCTCTTCCCCCTGAACCTCAACATATGCATCAAACGTAGAGCAACATGCTTTGAATAATACATCACACAGTCGCAGACAAAGCACACAAAGACTGTAAATGTGTTTCTTTGTCGGTACCTGTGCTTGTGAATCGTGCGTGTGCGCGAGCTCGCCCCCCCCCCTCACACATACATGTTCTCTGTGACAATATCAGTTTTCCACAGCCTCGCCACGACTAGCTCACACATTAAATTGCATTTGAACACTCGAGGGAAATATGCTGCTGGTCTGACCAATATCAGTGAGACATTGCTCCAGCCAGCCGGTGTGTGGAAGCATGAAAAAAATCCCAATCGCTTGTGAAGGCTAAACGGGTCTTTGCATTCAGTGATTTAATGAAAGCTAAACAGTTAACGACACCATGTTCAGATTCGAGTCTCCACTCTGTGTGTCACATTTGCCGGCATGTGCCACATACATGTATGTATATATATATAAAGCTGCGTCTGTCTTAGGAGCGTTTCCCTTTTCAATTAACATTCTACAGTCTGGTCTGTGGTTTGAGATGTGAGTCTGACGAATGTTTTTCAACCAAACATTTGGATTTTTTTTTTTTTTTTGGAATATATTTTTTATTGAGAAACATTTGGATTGTAATAAAAATATTTTTGTGAAACGTTTTACGACTTAATGCTGTTTGATTTTCCTACCAAACGTTATTCTTAGAGTATTATATCAGTCTCCCACATCACCATGGTGACCCTCCCTGGCTGAACAGCTTCAAATCACTGATATTGGTAGCCCGGTTTATTTCTGGTCCTCTCACAACGTGTCAGTGGTGTTTGGATCTGGGCTTTTTGTTTATTTCTTGTTAAATAATATAAACCTGAGGCAATGCTCCTATGACTCCAAAGATATTATTACATACTTGCGTATCCGGGTTGTTATCTAGAAGAAATTTAGGTTGAGGGGCCACTGTAAAGGTACAGAGCGTTTTTTCCGCTTAAACAGTAGAAGTCAAGAAGAAACAAAAAAACAGATGTAATTTACATATGTGCCTCCAGCGCTTCCCACAGAGTTTATTCAATCTATGGCAGTGGAAACAAACATCGTTCACAGGCTCAGCAGACTCCAGGTGACAGGTAGACTAAAGAGGGAAAGACTGAGAAAGAGAAAGAGAGAGAGAGAGAGGATTGTAAAAAAATCTTCCAGCTGAAACTATGATGTCTGACTGTCTGCGTTGATGGTAACAACTTTATGGATGATAGCGCAAGAGCATGAGTCGGCAAGTGGTGCTGTGTTCAGTTATACAATGCAGAAACTGAGGAAAACTCAAAGTCTGTTATAATGAGAAGTGTTAAGATTTTCTATTTCATTATGAAACTGTGGTGGGACATATTGGAATATGGCCGGCCACCACAAGCCAGATAATGACTCTCATACTGTGGCCTTATATGTACTGAATAAAGAGAGCACAGTGAGAGACATTTTACTGTGAGGGTTTCACACTTAGGACTCAAGGTGCAGAAGAAAAGCACAACAGGATATTTTTTTCAGTGCTTAGATAGTTTCAAGGATAAACTTAAAAAACAAAATGACTTCTTACCGAGCTTTAAATCCAAAATAAATGCAAAGAGCAAAACAATGTTGAATCCAGAATCCTCTGGCCATCTTAACTCAGCCTGTAGCTTTGCTCACATCTCTGTAATGCTCCCTTGTCACAATTATTTTGTTTGCTGCTTACGGTTTAACCATAGATGTGATCTCAAGAACCAATGAGAGCTAACATGTTTGCCAGTATCACATTCGATGCAAAATCCAAAAATATCTGGGAAATTTCAACAGCATTCATTGCAGCAGGAGATAGTCCGTTCCAGGATGTTGCAGACAGTTGCTGAACATTTCCTCCGAGCCGTGAATGTTTTTCCGAGAGAAAACAGGTGAAATCGCACAACACGCAAACAAGTGGTAATTCCTTTCTATTGCAAAGGAAGCATGACTACAGAAATGGTTTCATGTAGAATCAAAAAAAAATGTGGAGGCTCATGCATTTTTACCCCAGATCATTTCACAAAAACAATACTGTATGCATGTAGAAATAGGAAAAGGGCGAAAGGGTAAGACACTGGTAGTTTGGTCTTTTTCATCATCCCTCACAAACTTAGAGAGGGCATATGCCTGCTGAGGACGCACAATGTGTGTTTTTCTGTTTTATGTTGCACTTTGATGCATCAAAGACTAAACACAATGCACACAGTATATACATAGCCGTAGATAGCATAATGCTTGTTTAGGGAAGGTTCCTGTATCATTGGTAATTTGATGTCCATGTACGAAGATGGGTTCTGCGAAATCTGGGATTAAACAATCATAGTTTGTAGCCTACAGAATGCGTTTTGATGTTATTTGTGTTGTCAGGGTAATCTTCACACACCTCTGTGTGCTTTGGAAGCGATTTAAGTTAATTGTCTCTCACGCTGAGACATTTTCCTTCAAACTGACACTTGTTACTCTGCAGACAAAGGTCTGCGAGCAGCATGTTTCCGACGATGCCTCACTCAAACAAATAAATGCTTCATTATTAACGCTTAAGTGACAGAGGTGCATTTCTGAGTGGTCATTAAAAATGTGAAGGATCGCCCCAATTACCCGGGCGGTGGCCTTTTAGTGACAGGGCCTCTAATTAGTGCGAGGAGCATCTATCTCCATGGAGAAAACTGAAGAGAGGAAAGAAATGCTGGGGATAAGAAAGAGTGGGTCTGTGCAGCTCTGAGGCTCTAACAAGGATCCTTATGTATAATTAACTTGATACATTGGTTTGAGTGTGGAGAGAATAACGTGCAATTGAGTCTTGTCACTACAAATGGATATTAGAAATGAAGTGCATTTCACAATAAAATATTATATATTATTGAAGTAGTGTCTGACAAGGTCGGCGAACAACAGTTCTTTTCTTGTTGAGGACCCGGCAGAGCCAATACTCTAATCTCTAATTTCCCCAGGAGACACAACCTGGAGTTTTTTCATCAACAGAAAAGGAGAGTTTAACTCGGTGGACTCTGCTTATCCATGGGAGCTGTGGTTCTTAAATATTTTACTTGTAAATTGCCTCATTTCATAGTATTACCACCATTTCTGTACCAGAAAATGATCTCAAGCTGCCAGAATACCGACCTGAATACGATCACATTATCAGTGGAGTTAGACTGTTCCTGTTCTTAAATAGATGCTTGTGTTTGCAATATGTTTTCAGGGTTTCGGTGTGTTGAATGGATGAACTTAAAAATCAAGCAAAGGAAAGAATGAAACCTTGAGTCAGACTCGTCCAATTCATGGCAGTTGTTCAAATCCTATTTAAGTCTGGGATTCCTTTTTGAATTCAGCTTTTCCATTCCAGGTTAATGGCCGTGTGCATAATACGCACTCAACACTGTATTACTGCTTCCCCTCAGTTCTGCAGCTGGAAAAAAGACAGCTCTCATTTTATCCTTTGTCAAAGAGCTGGATGAGCCAAATTCAAGAGTTTTTTTTTTTTCTTCCTGAAAATGAAAGTGCTGGGTGGGAATGTAGTGCCAAAATGATTAATGAATAATTGTCATCACCGATTATTTGCTTCATCTTATTTGTCACAGAAGTAAGTGCTGTTCGCTTTCACGCCGCTCTCCAGGGTGAAATCATTCTCCTTCAGTACATCAATCTGCTGGGTGGAAAAAAACCTGCAATGGGCACAGGCAGCTGCAGACCTGGACTCAGGTTCAGAATAAAAGGGCAACTTAATATGATTTAGTCTGTTAATCTAGTGTCTACATATATTTTCCATCTTGGCTTGGATTCTTTACCATATTATATTACCGAAAGAAGAATATAATAATTCATGCACTTGCATTGCTTTCACCTAGCAATTGCTGAGACTTCTGTCAGACAATTCTTCCGAATATATCTTCTCGCCTTGCCTTTTTTTTTTTTTTTATTGCAGCAAAGATATTGATTTGAAGATGTTAAACAAGTCACTGACATCATGTCTGCTGGGAGAGGTGCCTGCCCTTTATGGCAGCATCTTTTAGAAGCTATTAACCAGCAACGTCTATTCATAGACTTCACAGGCATGTAAACACAAAAACATGAATTAAACATGAACATCTCCAATGATTGCAAAAGCTCAATTCTGTTAAAAATGATGTTGCTAATTTGAGAAAGGGAAATATTTGTGGTAATCTACTCATATGTACTTAACAAATACAAAGTGGCCTGTAAGTAACAAGCACGTCAAACACGGGTGTGTCACGAATCCTCTGTGCTTAGGTAATAATGATCCTGCTATGTGCCCACTAAGCAGGATCTATCGGAGCATTCATCACTTTCCTCTCTCTAAGCTCTTTCTTTTCCTCTTGGCTCTTCAAGCCACTTTACATTGGCACCATATTGACAGTCTGCAGAGGGTTGACAGAACGGATCTGGAGCGTGAGGATTGATTAAACGTTGCATTTGATCACAGACTTTCTGAATAAGATGGATGGCCCTGACAGAAAAGATACAAGGGAGTGAATTGTTTCCCATGACTTGCACTCGTGCACAGACACACAGATGCTCACATTTGTAGCGTCTGAAAACGGAATTGTAATTTCTTGATTTTGTCTCTTTTGTCGGGGCTCCACAGATAAACCTGCAGAGGAGAATGAGGGTTACGGGCCTAATTACCCAGGGTGCAAAGCGTATCGGAAGCCCGGAGTACATCAAGTCTTACAAAGTCGCCTACAGTGATGACGGGAAGACCTGGAGAACATACAAAGTCAAGGGCAAAGACGAGGATATGGTGAGAGACACACATACACACACACACACACACAAGCACACAATCAGAGGCGTCCACACCCATTGTCAGCTCTCCGCTCTCCCCCTTAAGCTGTAACACACAGACAAAGACACACACACACACACACAGTGACTAGAGACGAGGCAGTCAGTCAAGGGCAGGGTGGAGGACATGATGAGATGGCTTTTTAATTAGCTAGCACACACCGGGCCCATCCTGCTGCCCCTTACCCCCTCCACTTTTATGACGTCTAGATTGAATTTTTATACTATTTGGGGATGAACAGCCACCAAATAGGCCACACGGCGTTCTATCATCCCTGACAGCAAACCCACGTCTCTCTTCCATTTGGCCGGGCTCCGAATGACCCTGACTTTCAAACTTCTCTATACGTTTATTGCATAGGACATGAATGCCTGGACTTGAATATTCTGTGATCTCTGTGTTGTTCCTTGTCTGACTTGTTTTTCAGCATGTCAGTCAAAATTTGTGTGAGTTTGATGTTGGAGGAGCAGACTGGGACAAATATCTATATAGTAGTGCTTTTCTTTCTTTTTTCCTTTCTACTTTGACTTGTTGCCAGCCAGTGACAGCTCCTGTTTCCTCTATCACACAAACACACGGCTCTATCTGTCCTTTGCCTTTTCTTGCTCTCCTCCTTCTCGCTCTGCACCCTACACATGCAGCACATCAGTCCCTACAATCAGAGACTCTCTGTCGGAGTAGCTCAGGCCATTCGGATAAAACACTCCAGAAGGTATCACGATATAACTGGAGCACTAATTTAAACCACACCACTGTTCTTATGAATTACAGGCTCAAATGGTGCAAGAAATTGTCTATTTTCCCCCTGTAATTCTAGCTCATTGACCTTGAATGACAGCAATTTGTTGAGTGTGGAGTAGACTCTAGAGAGCAGGCCAGATAGACTGCCACATTACTGATCCGCTTCACTGTCCTGCCCGCCCCCATCTGCTGTTATTTCATCCCCTGCAACAGATTTTCAGAGGAAATGTTGATAACAACGCTCCGGCGGCCAACTCCTTCACTCCTCCCATCGAAGCCCAGTACGTGCGCATTTACCCCCAAGTCTGCAGGAGGCACTGTACCCTACGCATGGAGCTGCTCGGTTGCGAGCTAACAGGTGAGTGAGCCAGGGTTGTTTCCTCGAACTGTTCACACAAAGTCGACATGTAATTATTGAAGTTAAAAATACACAGCAGAATGCCTTTATACCAAGTAAACCTCAGTATGTTTATTGTCATTATACCTTTTAGGTCTATGTCACTGCCATTGTTTTTATAAAGATGGACGGCAGTATAGGTCATAAAAGGTCTTCTTTATGTTTGTGGATGGGACATGGGCCAAACAAAACTGTTCAAATACAGTTGAAATAATGTTCTTACAGACTGATGTATGTTCGAGTGCTTATTTGTTTCTATCAAAATGGGGTCAAACAACATAATTGGCAGCTGAGAATAACCAGTCCAGACTCTGGTGCCAAAAGACGTCATCAGCTCAAGATGGCAGCTTTAGTGTCGGGATCTTTTGGGTTCATTTCGGGGTATTGGGAGCATGTGGGGATCCATCGTCTATCTTCTTACAGTCTATCTTTTTTTTATTGTTGCCAGGCTGTTCCGAGCCACTTGGAATGAAGTCTGGCCACGTCCAGGACTACCAGGTCACGGCCTCCAGCATCTTCAGGACGCTCAACATGGACATGTTCACGTGGGAGCCTGGAAAGGCCCGTTTGGACAAACAAGGCAAGGTCAATGCTTGGACAGCTGGACGCAGTGACCAATCTCAGTGGCTACAGGTAAGATGTGATCTGAGCTACATCAGTTATGCATTGTGGCTACTCTACAAATGCGCAGTGGAAAGAAGAATAGGCAGCCATGTTCTTGCGGATGATGCTGACTTTCACTCAAAGGATCAGCACGACCTCCATGGCATAGTAATTGACAGTGTGGTTATACATGCCAATGGATTCAATTATATTTCACAGCATCATCTTCCTTGATGAGCTGGGAATGAAATGACATTTCAAAGTCCTACATCTATTAGCTCGCTCTCAGTATCATTCTTGGAATCAGTCAGTAATAGGTAGTCATCTTTTGTTTGTTTTCCATGCCAGTCTTTTTGAATTCAACACCCACGCTGCCTCTGTTGGCAGACTGTGCCCCCGTTATGTTTGGCTGCAGCCCAGGCTTTCTATCTCTATGAAACCAGCCAATCCATTTGTTTTCATTACAGTTACTGATGGCCAAAAATGTCCCCTGAAAGGGACAAGACGTGTCTTCAGTGAACATTTACACCCCAGTCTGTCTGCTTCACAATATGTCAGATTAATAGAGGTTTAAGATACATATCAACCAGACTCAATCACATATGTCATCATGTATGGCCTCATATATTGGATTCCGTACGTTTCTACAATAAAAGGCAGTAATGGTCTTTGCTGTGAAAAACTACTTCTCACTGTAAATCTGATAGCAGGGAAGAGATTGTGATGTGGATCATCTTCTCGGGGTATTAAAGACCCGAGTGATCTCTTTGGTTTCTTGGCCTTTCTCGGCCTCTCTCCTGTACTTGTGTTCCACACACATCCCTTCCCCTAGCAGTGACACCTATAGCGCTCTGTAGTCAGACCAACGTGTCTGGCTGTTATTAGATTGTCCGGATCTTGAGTCAGATATTTCTTTTATTACGCTGAAAGCTTTTTGCCGAGGGTGAGGTTATGCAGGGCCGTGTGTCGGAGGAGACAGATACTTAGCCAGGCCCCATCCCGGCCAGGAAGCTCAGCTGAGCAAAATTGATTGCTGTGGGTAAAGGAAAACTTGAGGTCTCATATTACATGCTGTGCCAACAGGAAAGGGGAAGATGCTATACACTCGCAGTGAGATAATCAATGGCTTCCACTGCCGAGGTCCATTTCTGTGCACACAGGCATATCAGATATCTGGCTTTTGAGAAGCACCAGTTATGTATTGTAAAGTGCTCTTTCACATTCATGTTCATACAGCTGTTCCCTCCAGGCTGGCGACAGCTATGGTCGGAGGCATTATATTTCCAGGTTGTCTGTCGGTACATCCCATTCTAAACAGTAAATGGTCTGTGTTTTTGTCGTGCTTTTCTTCACACACACTTTCATACAGTGCAGCCGTCAATGGCAATTTGGGGTTCTTGTCCAAGGAATCAAATCGGGGGGTTAGTGGACGAACTGCTCTACCTCCTCAGCCACAGCCACAGCCACCCATATGAATGCAACATTTGACTAACTATGACTAGTTATTGGTAAACTTCACTATGACATCATAATGTTCAACAAAAAACACTTTTCCTGGCCATCATGTAACAGAATGCCTTAGGAACAGAGTGCATGATGTTGTTTCCTGCACCTTGACTGATTTGCGGAGGCATGGAACTGTAAGGTGGTGAGTCCAGTTCCTATTTAGTGATCTTCTTGTGGGCATTTGTTAAACTCCCACTATCTGTGTCCTCTTCAGGCCGGTTGCCATGGTAAATAATAGATTTTCAGTGACTTTAGCGGATGACTTTAAACCTTAAAGATAAATGGAATTAATCATCCTTAATGACAAGTTAAGTATTGCTATTAATCAAGACAAGGGCTCTGCTGTGCAGTAGAAGCAGTGGGAAATTATCTACAGTCACCAAATATCACACTGGACCCCTTCATGCGTCTTGAATTGCAAACAGTTGAACCACCAGCTAATAGACAGGTTTTGTCTCTTAACCTGCACCGACTATTATGTCCATCCAATTGAAAGCAAAAATACCCTGATGCAGAATTAGAATATAATCACTTTGAGTAACATGTATTTTTCAACAGACCAAAACACTTAGATCTGGACCTGTGTCTGGAATGTCAAAGCTGACGTTATTCCAGCCTAGCAGGCGATAGAATTACTCCGAGGGAGAACGAGCCACAATCTTTCAAGATGCTTTCAAGAGAGGAGCTGAATCTGTCAGGCTGAGCTGCCAAGTACTCCAGCTGGCATAAGCTGATTAGTTAATTGTGCACATTAACATATTCACATTGCAAAGAGAAATTTGTCAGAGAGGCACGAGCTACTTTCCAATTTCACAGTGTCCCTGGTAAAGCAACATGTCTTTTGCATATTCTGACAAGTGGGACTGTGAGTTTTGGTTGGCGATGGGCGGGGTTTAGCCTCCTCACCATCTCTCCGTAGGTTGGTGCCGGGTGGCATCACGACTGACAGAAAAAAAAAAAATAAGGAATAAGAAAACTCAAAATAAGTTTTGTGTTGTCGAGCAAGAACAAATACTTATAATAATGTTTCCATCCACACCCGATGTGTTTAAGTAGCAAAGGCTCTTGCATCATGGTTGTTAAAATGAGGTGTGGTCAGGTGCATTGTTAGTGCCCTCCAATCACGAGGCAGAGGAAAGCAGTTGCACTTTTAACCATACATTATTAAGATATATTCACCTACACAGACAGATGGTCCAATCCACACCTAACCTTTTAAAAAGAAAGGGAGATGGGACTGGTTCATTGCATGTTAAGCTGAAAACACATCCATGATTAATTGAGAGACTAAATAGAAGCTGTTTTAAACCATTTTCTCTCCTGAACCCATTTCTCCTCTGTTAAACTTGTATAAGTGGATTTGGAGATGCCCTAAATGCACTTGCCCAATCGCTCTTTAGACCATGCGACTAGATCATTAAAAGGGAGCCTCAAGACTCACTTGCCCTCTCCTTTTGTGCTTTGAGGTACAGATAACTACCACTGATGGTCCAGGCAGTTACATAGATTTTTTTGGGCCATTTTTATTTTTGTGAATCCACAATGGCCGCAGCACGTGGCATCATTTTTGGGGTCATATGCCCATCTGTCCATCTCATTCTTGTGAAGGCAATAACTCAGCAGACTGTCTGGGCACAAACACTCATACATCATTAATTGAGTGGAATTTGATGGTCAAATGTCAAGTCCTATTCTTTGGATTATTCATATTTCAAGAAGTAGGAAATTATATTCTTCTCAGGTCACTATTTTTCCTCAGGTTCAATTTCCGAGTGCCATCTTCTACAACCCTTGCTTAGCCATGTTGTGTAAGCCCCATACATATCCTATATAATAAAATTGCATATCATCTGAATTACAGTGATTAATGATTTTTTTTGTCAAACAACAACCCAACATGTAACTTACTTATAAAAGGGGTTGTGTAGAGAGCACACGGCCTTCTGCTCACAACGATCATTCATCACTTCATTTGCAACTTTTTAAAACATGTTTGTGGACCGCAGAGGTTACAGAACAAGCCGTGAAAGTAATTCCACTGTAGCGATGCATTTGTTATCCTCTATCTTGAAGGTTCTCGCACCCAATTATCTCCTTATAGTGATAAATAAGTGTGGCGTGTGGCTGTGACACCCTGATAATCACCTCTGCCTCTGACAATGCAGAGTGAGCTGAATCCTTTGTGTGGAAACTTTGAAAGAGCTTCAGTATCTCTTGTGCAAACAGTTCACCGGCGCTATGCTAAATTCAGCTTGCAGTCGTCACACATCGGTGAACAGTCTGGTTAATGTGGTAATGCAGCTGTAACATAACATTCTATTTCAAATTTTACAGATAAATAGGCCAAAGGCCTGAGTATGGTATTTTTTCAATATAACTTAACACGTGTCATCAGGATTTGAAGATATTAAGACAGTATTTGTAGTTTTTATAATTAAATAACTGCGACGTTGAACAAATATGATTTTTTTCATTTCATTAGACATGTTTGCCCAACAATAGCACTAAATGGTGTTCTGTATTGAAGGCGGTGTGGCAAAGTCACAGGATCCAAGGTACTTTATGGTGTAAATGTACTCTGACTAATGCAGAGCACACGTAACATTTAAATTAAGGAAAAGACTGCGGGAGTGGAGCTTCTCATCGGCAGATACTGATGAGCTAAACCGTGGCAGCTTAGCAGGTAGGGTCCTGCATGCATGTGGGGGAAGGAGTGACTCACTGCAGGAACACACAGGACCAAGGGGAAAGCTCAGTGGGAGACTGTAAACCAAGACAGGGGAGGCAAAGGCAACTGGAGACACTGCTGTAATAACGCTGGCAGGTGCACACGACAGGCTGCTGCCACAGTGTTATTACTCCGGTGCCAGTTTACCTGCATGCATGTCTTAATCGCCAATATCTCTTCACTGGTGACAGTTGGTCGGAGCTGTATGCAAAGTAAAGTCTGGGATTCTTGAGGAAACGCTACTGCCCTCATGTTGACTAATTACCACGATACCACTATGTATTTCCCAGTAATCCAGGTAAATAATGTTCGCAGGACTTAAGAACCATAAATCCCACTGCCATCTACGTGAAGTTCTTGCTGCTGGAAGATATGATAATCCTCAGAAAACTATATGACAGAACTGGGTCGTGGCCGTTTCTTTTACTGACTTTGAACTGCAGAAATTGTTTTGAGCAAAGCAAGCAGACAGACTAGATGGCATCACTACGTTCTGTGTGGTTTGAATACAATCCTCCACTTTAGTGCCTTTCAGAATGAGAATTAGATGATGGACACTCATGGGTCAAGCTGTGTGGAGATGATCGTCTCCTACAGGAAATTGGTGAGTGAGGAGATAAATGGCAGATAAACGTCGGCTCTTGGCGCTTATATTTAAAAAAGCTATACCCAATATATGCTTTGAGACCGCTTGCTTCACCCAGTGACTTCAAGTTTCGCTGAGACATTGAATGGATGAACTGTGATTCTTGATGAATTTTGGTCAATGTTATCATTTTGGGTCAAGTGAAAGATTACAGTATTAGAGTAGTAACTCTCTGTCATGACCAGTGCGCAGTGTTTTTAAGGCGTTATGGGATCCCTTCATTTCATGGACACATTCGATTTCGTCTTATACTTTGAATATGTATCACAGTGATATTGGAATTTATCCTGCTAAGAATCTCAAAGACGAAAATGTTGGACCATCCCTAAAGATTGTTCATCAAAGGCGCCAGCTTCAACTTGAATATAGCAGGGGGAATGTCAGCGTAGTTAAGTGTAGACTTGTCATGTCCAGACTGGGCACAGTACATGCAGCACTTCACAATGATTCTACGCCTCAATTGATCAGGGATGATCCAGCACTGTGAAATAAATGTTTGCAGCCCAATCACACTGAGTCTCCTCTACCTCACCTTCAGTGAGTGACATGACTTTTTCTCATTGACGGTCTCTCACAGCAACTTGTTACTTTGCTTAACTGTGTGGAATAGATTTGTTCCTTTGTTTTAAGCAACAAAACCCCAGGAAGCAGGTAAGAGTTCATTTTGCTAAACCCTCAGCTGAAGTCAGATCAATACGAGAATGACAACTTGATATGCAGACTAGGCTTCCGAGAACCAGGAGGACAAGCAGAGGACACGTGACAGTCCAGCAAATTACCACTGATACATGATTTGACATGAAAGACAGACTGCGAGAGGTGAGCCACTGAAATGTAGAGACATCAGTGAGGGATTCGCTCTGTTTAGGAACAGCCGGTGCATATAGTGAGGAGGCAGAAGCAGAATGTGTAAGTCAGTGAAATTATTTCTGCAGAGAGCAAATGTCAAATTAAACCAATTTTAAAATGAGCAATGTTAATGGATTTCACTTATAGTTGCGGCTTTGTGCTTCCAGTGTTCAGTTCCCCTTTTAAACCATAATAGTTTAGATCAAATACATGCTACATGTTCAGAGAGGGTACTGGAGACTTTTCATTACTAATTCTATCTTTACTTAAATACATACATATTCAAATTGACTTCATCATACGGTTGTATCTGAAAGTTAAAGTCCTTTAAGTCACTTTAGAAAGAGTCATTATTGCTATAACAGTGTGAGATTTAAAGCCAAACACATGTTACATTCAAAAGGTATAATACTGTCAGAAAGGTTTAATTACACCTTAAAAGACAAAATCAGCTTCAGATCAGTCATGTGTTTCAAATGCCTTTCATCAGTTGCTTTCCTGCAATTGGGTTTAATTGTTTAAAAGAAAACAAGTGATCACTCTATTACAAATTCCAGGTTTTATTTCTTAGAGTGATTCACAGTTTCTAAAAGTAATATTGTAATTCAAATTGAATGAACTAACACACTAAGAAGAACATTTCTGCAGCTCTACCATCCAATGAGACCTAAAGCTTTTGTTCATTTTGACACTTCACATAGAGCCTTGTCCCATGTGGAGTACAGGCTAGAAAGAACAATAAGGAGACATAATGTGAGATTGATTCCCGCTCAATGCCTGCGAGCGAGCATTTGTTGTAATCAAACCGGGTATTATCATTACACCGGTTTTGCCAGGCACAGCTTCCTAATCAAATTGCTTCCTCAAATACAGCGCCGCCGAGAACAAACTCTATTCCTTTTAATCAATAGAATTAGCTTGGTGTTTGTTTCATCCATCCGCTGAGAAGAATGCCTTTAATTTGTCCCATCGAAACTATCATCACTTCTCGAGGGTTTGTGCAGCAAAGATGAAGCGTGTCCTTTCTTAAAACAGAGGAGCTGCCTCAGAGAGCATGGAGGCATTGTTGCATGTAAGGATTTAAGAGGGATTTTGATCATCGGGAATAACAATTATCGTCTCTTTGTTTCAAGTGCAGGACACTGCTACTTTGCTGCAATGACTTGCATGGGAAGATGGACTGTAAGACTTTATGGGGAACTTTCAAGGATGAGCTGTTTTCCGTGTCCTTCAAGCTTGATCCCCTCCCATTGGAAAACACAGTCCATGAATTGTTAGGAAGAATATAGAGAGTATCATCGTAAATCCAGCATTCATATAACTGTCCTACCGTGTTGGTCTGGCTTAAAATAGATAACAGCAATGTCCCCGCAGACCTGACTATTCAGAGTTCTAACAACACTAAATGCATTCTTTGTTCTATCGGCTGCTCAGGGTTTTATCACCACTTGTCCTACTACTCTGTGCCCAAAGCTGAGTCAATAGGAACAGCACCTGCAGTCAGGTATTCTTGCTGAACTAATTAAAGAACCAATGTGAGAGGGACAACGTCCCAAGGCGGTTCCTCTCGCAATCAGCGAGAAGCACACATCTATTCAGCCGCCGCCGTGATGCTGAAAAAATTATGAAATACAGGAAATGCAAGAAACACTGGCCTGAGCATACCTGCTGATATGACAGGCTTTATCTACACTTGTTTGCATAGGCGCCGGTTTTGTGTGTGTACTCTGGGTCTCCACAAACAATGCCAAGCACCAACGCGTTCCAGAATAGAGGGGACCTTCACATCGATCAGACAACAAGAGATCCGTGCAAAAAAGCATTAACTGGAGGGACTAGGAGTGTTAGTGAGTTTGGGGTTATTTCACTGTCCGTCACCTGCTCCAAACTTTAACCACCAATCAGTGTTGCCCTTGATGGTCCAATCTACTACCATAAATAAGAAATGACAACATTGAGTGAAAACAAATAGATTCAGCAGTTGTTCGGGCCTTTAGGTTATTGTTAGGGTTTTTGTAGACTATGCTTTTGCACAAGGTTTATTTTGGTTGTGGGTGTGATTCATTCAACTATAAAGAGCACCCTCTGTCAGTAGCATATCTCTGCACCTATATTTCTTTCCAAATGCTTTTCATCTTGCTTCAACCTTCACAGAGTTAACATGACAATATCAGATATAAATCTACGTCTATATAAAATCTGATCCGTGGCCTCGACCACCGATACACAACTTGGAAGCCAGAATAATGGATGTAACCATGACGGCAAATTCCTCAGCCAGCACTTGCCCTCGCAGATGTGCCAAACCAATCCGAGCACCATGTAGCCTTGCACAGTGCACGTGATACTAAGACTTGGCAAGTTTTCAAATGTGGAGAATCATATTAAGGGGTTATTATTATGGGTCATCATAAATCTTCTACAGAGAAGCCTGTCAGATTGGGCTCATATGATACTTGATATCTAAATTACCAAGTTCGAGACTCCGTCATATTACAAAACTTATTTGAATTTAATGAGACATTAATACAGTATGTTGCTTGAGAAAATGTGCCTGCAGCAATTCAATCATTTTGAGAACATTAATTAAGAATTTAAGAATAATCTTAGAAAGTCTTTGCACTAATTTGAAAACATGGCTGATGTAAATTTCATTAGTGTATTATCGTCAGAGCCTCATTTTAATCCGGTCCAATATGGCTCTTTCTTCCCTCTTTTTTTACTCAATTTCCCCTGCAGCTAGAATGTGGATTCAATTAACTGCCAAATGAAGTTACGGAAGGGATGGTAAATCCATCTGCTTTCCTGATTCAGTCGGGCGCTTTTTAGTGTCTCATCCCTCCAACTATATCCTTAAATGCACAGGTCTGCTTGGAACCCTGTAATGCTGCTCCATTGTTTCCATTATCCAAGGAAGCCATCTTATCCTTCCACACTGCATCCTGATCCTCATCTCCCTCCCGCGCCCTCCACGTCTGTCTCTCTCTCTCTCTCCCGCTCTCAGCCAGCGTAGGACGCATTTATCTGTTTTTATCTAGGGATGAGTGATTCATGAGTCTGCAGCAGCGCCGGCTGTAATCGTGGGATCTGCAGGAATTGTCAGAATTGTAGGTGCCAGGGCTTAAATCAGTGCAGCCGAGATTGGGTCCAGTGTGTTCTGCATGCGTATCTTGTGGTTTCAGGTTGTCTGAAAGCCAGCTCTTGACAAGCAGGATACCCCCCCCCTCACTTGTATATGTTTAAGTCAGACATCTTTATCAGTTATGCACCCCTAGAGCATGGCCTATACTTAAGCAGCACTGCTACATCCTGCACTATTATGATTAATTCAGAATAGTTAATTTAAGCCTCTGCAGTAAAAAAGAAAGAAAGAAAGTAGGCTTTAATTAGGTCCATGTTACGTTTTTTTTCTTGAATAGACCACTTATGTGCATAATTGTTATCTATTATGTAATTACATGCCTACCTTTGTATTGCGTGTGAAGCTCATCGTGTTTTTGTGCAGAGTGTGTGGGTGTGTGTGTGCGCACATGTGTGAGAATTTGATATGAATATTTGATATTCCATGTGCGACGCAGGAGAGGGGAGAGAGCAGTGAGGTATGATGTAGTGCAGGAGCCAGCGTTGTAAAAGATTTTATTTTTAATTCCCCTGTTTGGCAGGACCTTTAAATATCTGTATTATCGCTGTTAGAATAGGAACACGTGACTTCACGTGATTAAACTAGTTCACATTTGACTCTCGTTAAATAATCCAACAGGAAGCAGTTTTCTTCTTCCCTCCAGCATGAATAACAGATTTCCAGACAAGATCACAGACAGAGACAGACTATTTTAGATTTTATCAGTCATTGTCCATCACATGTCTAGTTACAGCAAACATTACACATGGGTGTGTAGTCCTCCGTGTCCCATACTTGTGCAGCATCAAGGCCGTTTTTTATGCACATGGATCTTAATTCCTCACTTCACTCACAATGACACGGTGTGCCACTTGATGGCTCTGCAGATGGGGCTCATTGCTGTAATAGCTCTAAATGATCCAGACCACCATGGTCGATTTCCTTCTTGTCCCTTCTATGCCATGGCCAGTTCCCATCACCGGCTCCTGCCACTGGTTAGACGTAAGTTGACATGCTGAACCAGGGCTCCATCTGCCCTAGGGCTATGTGTCTAGTATAAATTCAGATAGTGATGTCCGTGCTTGAAAACACAGGGTTTATAAAGGGCTGCCTTTGTTTTGAAGTTAGAAAATAGGAATTAAATTCTACATTAATCATATGTTGTTCCAATCCATCCAGAATATACTGAGATGTTTCACTGGATGCGTGGAAATAATGATTTGCACTAAGGGAGCAAAATATGATGTGAGCAGATAATCAAAATGAGTAGAATTCCGTCTCTTGGCCAATAAATATCTGTTCTAAATTACATGTCCACATCCGCGCGGCCATCCAGCTGTTCCACTAACATGAATGAAATGTCTGTGATCTTTCTGCTTCTGAGGTTTGTGGTTTATTCCGGTCTTTTCATGCACGTGGCTACATAAATGTCAATGTCCCTTCGTTATCTGCGTAACAACGGCATCCTGAGGAGATGAAAAATTACAAATACGAATTTTTGTGACACGTGACGTTGTTTCATGCAAAGTGTGCTGGCATGAAGACCAGCGCGCCGAGGAGAGGTGGGGATGCTTAATGCATAGCAATGCTCATGCTGTGGAATGCTGTTTACCAATATGTGCGCCTGTCACCTTGTTGCAATTCGCTATCAGTCACCACACAGTGCTTTTCTCCTATTTATGTCTTCTGGCTGCAAGATGTGCCTTGACCAGCCAAGCAGTTGACTCTTGTAATGCAGTGCCAAAACAAGACAGCATCTCGCTCTGAAGCGAAACTCATCTCACGTGAAGATGTTTGTTTGTGTTCGAGTCACACTCCACATTTAGCAGTCTCAAAAAATGATGCTGGCCATACATGTCAAATAAAATAAAAAAGTGTTGAAGTTGATGCAGGAAAGTGTTGTCAGTGCCACACTGCCCGGTCAAACTCAGTATGATATCTGTGACATTGCTTTCACTATGCGCAGTGCTCCCAGGCACCTGAGTCACACTTCAGCCTGTCTGCACACCAGCTTCTTACACAGTGTGAGCGCTCAGCAGGGAGTTCTACCTGCTGCGATCCCACCGCCCCATGTGGACACGCTGTAGATTTACTTACTGTGTGTGTGTGTGTGTGTGTGTGGGTGTTGTACTTGTACTTCTATATTGACTTATAGACCTTACGGAGTGAGGACATTCTAGGCAGTAGGTTCTCTGAACACACTGCAGCTGCTTTCAGACGTGCACCGAGCTCATCTGGAAGGACTGTACCCGAGAAGGCCAATGACAGTCGCTGCGGTTTCTCCTGCCAGCCCCTTAGTAGAAAGTGAGTGAGCCCATCCGAGAACACAGCAGGAGATTATCTGGAGAATGTGTCGTGAGCAAGTTTCTAACACGCTCAGGATGTTAAAAAAAAAAAAAAAAAAGTGTCCTATATATTACAAATATGCCAGGATGGAAAAAAGAAATAATGGAAGAGTTTCTGTTGATAAGGGCTGATGCACTGTAAAAACAAAACACGTTACTTCCACAGAATTTATATGTTATGTCCTGACTCCTGCATGCTGCACCACAACTCATACCCCAGACTCCGGAAAAATACTGTGTAACTGTGAACTGTTGCTTTTTTCAGGTGTGAAGAATGCATTGCTAAGCTTTAGAGAAAGTCCGGGCCCTATTCTGCGGACCTCTCCTGAGTTCATGTCTAAAAATTATTTATTTTTTAATGTCCTTGTAAAGCCATGATAAATTATCTCGTTAGCCTGTTTGAAATTAAGTTACAATTTGAGTCAAGAAATAAGATTTGTCTCTGAAACTTTGGGCTTGTCCTCCAAAGACACTGGAACCACATTTTTCAAACGGTCTCAGCTCGGTTGTTTGGTTCACACCAGGGTTCCATTTGCAGCTGTAGAGGATCAGAGGATTATTCAGTTAACAGACATGATGTTCTTAATGCTAGCAATCGACACACATATTAGTATATAAGCTGAGCCTGTGCTGACTCAGCCTTGCTGCTCAATCACAAGTTCTGCCACTCTTAGAGTAAATTCTCCTCAGCAGACAGAGCAGCGTGTCCATCTTCCTGCTAGTCAACTGCAGCAGCAGCACCAGGTCCAGCACTGTGTTCACGAGAGGGGGTGATTACCGGTGACACTGGTGCTGAACAACTCACCTGACACTGGTGTCCAGAGTCACTTCCTCGCCACTCTCCTGGAGCTTGATGCCGCCAACACATATACACCGTCTTTTTATCCTGAATGTCCTCTGAAAGCCTCGGGCACACGGAACACCTCACACACTCTCTTCTTCAGGTAGAGGACTTTAAGGCTCAGGGGTTAATGACGCCAAGATCCGCAGGTTGGGTGGGTAGGGTCGTAAAAATTAAAAATTTGTCTAGGTAGCCATGACACTAATAGACATTGGAGTTAACTATGGGGCTGTTGAAGTGTATGCTATCGTACATCATCGGCAAACTGTGCTCCACCAGTCTAGTTCTGTTGTTTCGGATTATGCATGAATTCCAGTTGTCTCCAGTGAAAGTTTGCAAAGTGTAGAGGCAGGTGTAGGCAGTGATTCTCAGAACGTGGCTCTTCACCAAGTCAAACAAAGTCTTCTTCATCTCATCATTCTTATGAAATTTAAGTAAAGAGAGCTGTTGGCATCCATCAAATCACGATTTCTGGCTCACCCAAAAAAACTCAAAAGTGTGTGTGTGCGCGTGTATGTTGATATTTGAGGTTGAGCAGTGAAGCATAATGGCATAACTTGTGTTTAGTTCAGTATAAATAAGTGGTATAGTAAGTGACATTGATTCTTCTATCCTAAAATTAAGATGTCCATTTCCTGACAGGGTTTCTCACTTGTTCTATATAATTAACCTGATAACTCGTCGCACTCAAAAATCTTTTAAGACGTTAAGTGCAAATCTTCTGTATTATTGATTATTATTAATATTTCGAAATAAATAAATAATTGTTATCACTTGGGACGTGTGGATGAATTAGTAAATTTCCTGGGTTAGGGTTAGGGTTAGGGTTAGATTTTCTGGGTTTTTCAGGTTTAAAAAATGCTCAGCACCACCTTTTATCAAATAATTCCTGAAGCTCTGCTCTCTCTGAATATTTCACCCAAGAAAAGGCAAACATATTTTCTATTGTTTTTCATTTGACATGCCGCTATTTATAATCAGACCCTATATTTTCCATTTTAATTAACGTTCTTTGTCCAACAGACTTACTTTAAGTCTAGTTTATCTGAGCTGTAGTGAGTGTAGTGGTAAGTGTGCTGCCAACCTTTATTTTTTTTTACTTTCATGTTGCTGAGACTTTGTGTTCTCATGCAGAAAAAGCAGAATGTCACTCAACAACCGCTCAGGCTCAGTGAGACTCAGACCCCTGCCTCATCATAGAGAATTGGCTTAGCTGGCGTGCTCGTGTGGGGAATGGCACATTTTTATACTCAGGGGTGTCATGACACACAGGCTTTTCTTTGCACTCAGAGGAGAAGTGCTACCCTCAGTCAACCATTTGTCTGGAAATTGTCCGCCTTCATGCCTTCAGTCCTGTCTCTCTTTTTTTTTGGGGGGGGGGGGGGGGGGGGGGGGGGGGTTGCTTGTTGGGCTTAGGAGCTTTTCTGAAGATGGTAGGGCAGAACAGAGTCACGACACGGGACAAAAGTAATACCCCGTTCAGACGGCAGACAGATCTGACAATGCATGTAAAAGTGCAATGCAATGCATAAGAGCCGGGTCACTTCACTAAAGGCCCAAAACAGTGCTGGTGTGTGAACATTCACCAAAGTTTTCCAGTCTGGTTACTTTATTTTGCAGGCTACGAAAGAATCTCACAGAGAGTTCTACAGTGCTCTGGCATTTCACTTCCATAGAGATAGTGTGAAGAGGTAGATATATCTTGACTTTCAGTCTCTACTATGGGTAAAGCTCCAAAGCCCCATAATGCAATGCAATACCATCTTTCATAAGACCCTGCTTATACCTGCCATAAACTCACACCTCATGTTTTTAATGCTGACTTTAGGCGTCGATATGGTCTCTTCACTTCGGGAGCATGAACCAGACCAGGTGTTCTTACATTTAGCATGAAACGGAGATATGACCGGGCCATTGTACTTCGCGTTATGTAAGAATTTAAGCATACCGTCACGTTTAAAGAACACGACTCACTGCAGGTGACATGAGCCGTGGAAGAGAGTGTTTTCTTCTCGCTGTTGCACCAGCTTTAACTTTTAATGATAGCCACCCTGCTGTGGCGTTGATGGTACTGTCCTCACGGCTTTGTGAGTTGTGTGCACGCAATCCCGAGTCCTGCACGGTTACGTCAGAGGAGAATATATGTAACGCACAAACTAATACACAGGCTGTGAAGATGAAATGAGTCTCAGTGATACAGTTGTATCACCAGGATGATATGTAAAGCGAGCAAATGCAAAACTGGGCCTCATTTGTCTCCTTATGAAGCTGCCTCTCACTGTAATAATCATTTCATCCTACGATGGCAAAGCCACTTTAAATGTGGTCATGGGATTTACACACAAACCTTTGTATTAAGAAGTTTCGGAGGATTGTGTGTCTGGAACAAGGGCACGTTTGCACAAAGAGACATACAAATAAGGATTTGACCCTGTCTCCGTTTCAATGTTCAGCTGTATTGTTGGATAAACTGAGAGATCATATGAGATAAGATTAGACACAGCTGGCTGAATCCTAAAATTGATTCTAATGTTGTTTTTTTCTCCCGCAACAACTGCGAGCGCCACAAGCATCCAAAGATTGTCACAAAGCTTTCACACACTCCTTGTTTGTCTGGGTTAACAGCTCATGGAGGAGAGAATGGGGCCGAGAGTGTGATGGAGGAAGAGCAGACGGCGGGACCGGAGGAGAGGCCTTGCTTTAACAAGCTTGTCTCGCTCCCTAATTCAGTTTGAGCCATCAAAGTGTTGAGAGCTCGACGTCGCTAGGGGCGGTTGTATTTTGCGACTTAAACCTGTGACAGGAATTACAGGTTCCCCCTTCAACTCTGCTTTGTTTTGGTGGCAGACTTGACTGCTGGGCTGGAATGTGATTACCTCAACGTTCGGCGACTGGAGCGCAATCAAAGCCTTGCAGTGGTGAGGTATCATTCCCCTCTAAATGAACCGAGCAGCCAGTGTCGTTGTTTCCATCTGGCCTCTTTAACTGGGGGTTCGCCGTGGCAGTTATCGTCATTACATCGCAGCGGTTGTTTATAGTTATTCATATACATCACAGCCCCGACTGCATTCCGAAACAGAAATGAGCACTACACAGAAAGGGAGGAAGTGGAAGCTTCCATTTGAAGGAGAAACTTCATGAATAGTGCATTGACACCAAATGGAGCATGTGTTATGCGTCGCATCTGCATAATTACCTACCTGTAACCGCAGCATTGTAACGACTTAATTTATGTCTGCACGCTAACTTCAATGCCTTTCGTCCTGTTTTCATTGGCCCGACAGCTCACAATTGGAGCACTGGGAGTTTATCCGCTTGGACGTCTTGTGGAGAGTCACAGACTTGCTTTGTTGTCACTTGTCAACGTGTGAGTCAGGAGCAAGGGTCTATGTTTGCCAGTGCACACAGCAGGGGGCTCTGCCTTTAAGAGGGTCTCTGTAATACCCAGGGACCAATCTTAAAGTGCACGAGGGGAAAGAGAAGCTCCTGAGTAGTTTTGAAACCTCACGAGAAATAAAGAAAACAGAATAAAAGTGTGGTGCACTGTGCTGAGATGCACTGTGCTGTTCCGCAGTGTGTCGAGGGCGTGTGATGAAACCGAGCCATATCTCATGCATTACTTCGGTTTGGTTGCTTATTTGTTTAATCTACTCAGGGCTGTATTTGCTTCTGTCAGAGCACCGTGACATAGTATATGTTGGCCTCTGACCAGGCCAATTAGTTTGATGTATTGCTGTCTGGATGCTGTGTATATTCAGCAGAGGAAATAAATCTGCATGCTTATGTTTCTCTCTCGGTTGCTCTCTCCTTGCTCCCAAATGTCGCCGCTATCTTTCCATGTGACAGCGAAATGCAAAGTGGAGCCTTTTTACCATCCTGCATTGACTGTGTGTGTGTGTGTGTGTGTGTGTGTGTGTGTGTGTGTGTGTGTGTGTGTGTGTGTGTGTGTGTGTGTGTGTGTGTGTGTGTGTGTGTGTGTGTGTGTGTGTGTGTGTGTGTGTGTGTGTGTGAGAGAGACAGTTTTAAAATTAAATTTCTGGGTTGGGAAATTGGGAATACATCAGGCAATTCTTTCTAGGACCATTCACTTGTTTCCATGAATAAGAATCAAAATTAACATTAAAAGAAAGTGAAATCTTGAGTTATGAACATTTCAAAACCTTAATTTGTCATCTAGGACCTATTGTTCTATACAAGACGATAACAAACCTCTTTGTTTAATATATTGTTGAGATTAAAGGTATTTCTGCACAGCTTGTACAATTATCTTAACATTACAAACAACACCCACTGATTTAATCTTATTAAAATGTATTGTGGGAGACTTCTTTTATATTACTTCTTATAATCTTCCATCACAGTAAGAGATATACTGTTGTGCTTCACAAAATAATCTATTTTATCTAGCAGCGCCTCGTTTATTAATATCTACTTTACATTGTTGACACAATCATGTGAGTCTCATGGAAATGTTAATTTAACGCATCCTCTATGAAACACAGATTTTTGGTAAACAAGATATATTCAGTACAGTAAAGGCCGGCGCATGTTTCTGCGTTTTCAAGGCCCTGCAAGCGCAAGAGCCCTTCCAGGCCCCTTACGTGCTTATGTATCTCTTCTTACGTGCTTATGTATCTCTTCTTACGTGCTTATGTATCTCTTCTTACGTGCTTATGTATCTCTTCTTACGTGCTTATGTATCTCTTCTTACGGGCTTACGTGCGTCGCCCAATTTTTCTAACTAGACGGCAAAGCTCTGCAAGCCTCCCGCAGCCCGCAAGGGATGTGATTGGTCTGCTAACTACATCCTTTCCGGAGTTGCATTTCCGGTTTCATGCCACATAATACCGGCAGAAACAACGGAAGATTTAGAAGAACGAATATGGACCAAATAGAAGAGCGTTTGGCAGAAGAGATCCGAAAGTATGATCAATTGGATAACCCGTCACTGATTGGCGGATTTGTCCGCCAGAAAAAGGCTACGAGGAGCCGCAGAACCGCAGTGGCTATGTAAATAAACAATCGACGAAGAAGAAAGAAGGCATCTCTACGGTCGTCTTCGACAAAAAACATCACTCCGCCTAGTGTTCTGTCGGGGAATTGCTTTATAAGACGCGCAGCGCTTGGGGAAGCTTGGGGAAGCATGAATGACAAAGAGTCCTGCGACACAGCTGCGTGAAAAGCCGCCGACGCAGTTGCAGAAGCATGCACCGGCCTTCACAGTAAACATTGAAATGTAAAACATATATTTGATGCTTTATACTTGTCTTAGTCAATTAAATAAAACAAGAAAGACCAAGTCAGATTTAAAAAGCAAAAAGTTCACTCTTACATTTATCTCACCTTCAGGTACCTATGATTTGAGCCCTTTTAGGCAGTACAGCTGTCTCTTTTGAACCTCAGACATCCAGGGTCAGGGCTTCTCTTTGATATTGAAGTGTGTAATATCATCATGTAGAGATCTAAAGACCCCTCTAAGGCCAACAGAGAAAAAGGTTGGAGAATTAAAAAAAATCTCTTAAAAACTGCCGATTTGTCCAGTGCTGACCTGACCAACAAACTAACCCCAGAGTATAAACCATCTGATGCAAAATTTAAGTAACCTAAGAACCAAACCGAAATTTCATCATAGGATCTGCAGGTAACTCTTGTTGATGTGAGAGTGCATTTAACTTCTTTTGGAAGGAGGTGTAGAAACTTGGCCCCAAGGAAAAACCCTACACTTTGCCAATGAATATATATACAACGGCCAGGCCTTCTGGAATACTGTGTGACCGACAAATGAAAATAGTTTGGCCGCAGCAACAGTTACGGTTGGGGGATACTTCACTGCCTCAGGGACAGGGCAGTTTGCAGCCACCGATTCAGCTATAAATTCAAGATACTGCAAAGCCATCTGTCCGAAAAGCCGAATTTGAACCAGAACTGGGACTTTCAGCTGTGTATTGATTGCAAGCGCTCTAGCAAATCCACAAGGATTGGCTCAAAAAGAAGAAATGGAACTTTAAGGAGCAGCCGAGCCAAAGCCCAGATTTGAATCCCATTGAAATGTGCTGGGGCTATTCGAAAGGGGCCGTATACACCGGAACAGCCTCGAACATCTTGTAGCTGAATGGATTTTGTACGGAAGAGGAGTCAAAAAAAGTTACAGAGCCAATGTCAGAGACTGGTGGGCATTTATGCAAAACTCCTCCAAGAAGTTATTACTGCTGAAGGGAGAAAATAACAGCCACTGAGCCAAGGCTGTACTAACTTCTCCACAGAGAGATATTTCTGTTATCTGTTAACACTATTGTTTAATAAATGATTGAAAACTCTTAGTTACCTTGTGGCTTTGTTCAAGTACTTCACCTTTATCTGTGGACACTTGCAATGAAGTAAAGCTCTTTGTATAAAAATGGTGAAAAGCCAACAATTTCCATGGGATGTTGTTGTTTCTTCACATGGCTCTTATATTAACTCGTAAGCGCCGAGGGGTAAGAAATGTACAAATATAAATAAATATAAATAGGTAAATATGGCAGTGCTATAATTATTATCGCCTTGTTGGATTTTGGGGTTCAGCTTAATCTCACTTTTCAATATAGTGAAGCCTAATTAAACCTTAAAATGTCAATATGTGCTGTGAGTTGCCTCCTTCCTGCTGCAACAAATGAAAGCATATTAAAAATTAACCCTAGTGGTGCAATGTGAGGCTCCGAAGCTGCTGCAGTGTGTGATTTCACTTGTGCTGAGGCAAGGTTGTGGACTTAGCCTTGTTGTTCAATATTCTGTGAATAATTGAAACTGACTTCTTGCGCCTGGTGTTTTTTATACAGTAAATCCTCTAATAACCTCCAAAGGAGAAAAAAAAAGTGGGGAGTGGACGAGAATGTGGAAAGAATAGCCTTTTCCGAAACCTTTTCACGCGTACAGTATCTCGACCAATGAAATGTCTCATCCCGCTTTTTCTCTCTGCCTCTCACAGGTGGACTTGCTCGTGCCGACAAAGGTCACAGGAGTCATCACCCAGGGAGCAAAAGACTTTGGCCACGTGCAGTTTGTCGGCTCGTACAAAGTTGCGTACAGTAACGACGGAGAGCGGTGGAGTATCTACCAAGACCAGAAACAAGGGAAGGACAAGGTAAGTGGCCTTCACACCACAAGACCATGAGGTTTAAACAGATGCATCAACATATTTAGTGACGAGACTGTGTATAAAAACATACATTGCCATGTACACAAAGCATATATATTGAAAAATACTGTGGAATTATAAATGCATGCCTTTGGGTGCGGTGAGTACTGCGGTTGTGAATTATATATCACACAAGAAGGTAAGAGCCAGTGTGAGTTGAGAGGAACAGCATCAACAGAACGATGCATAGGAGGGACAGAAACCTGACACAGACAAAAGCACCGAGCAGTAAATGTAGAGAAGAAAATAAACAGGTTTTTCGTTTGAAAATGTCCATTTTGGGACCTGTCCGTTTCTCTTCTCCTCTTCCCCTCTTTCCCTCAGCATCTCCTTATCTGTGGCTCAAACTGAGGTTGCCTGCTCTGTCCTGTTGCCTCTCTCTGGTCTGGGATCAGATAAGACTGTGCCGTCAACCTGACTTGGCCAGTGCTGTGCCGTAAATCTTGTTTTTTACGGCCCCTCAACAAAGTACACATGTCCGTTCCAATCGCCCACGACAGCAGCGACAGTGCAAGGCTGCAGCAGCCTATCTGCTGATATCAGGGAGAGCAGCAGGCACCAGGTTATAGTCTTTGAGATTCTGCAGGCCAGAGGGGGGGTGTTTACTTTTCTTTGTTGCTGCAGTATTGGAAGATAAAGCCCAACCTCTGCTCATTCACTGATTTGGGATCTGTTTACTCAATCGAGTAACCTGAGATCTAGAAAATCTCATACATGTATATACATATGTATATAGCACAAAAAAAAAACACAATGGAAGTGTTTGAAGCTATTATGAGATATACACTGAGATCGTGGAATGCAGTCTATATAACGCGTTCTATTTTAGTCTTGTAGTGCAGATTAGGATTTCATCTATGGAATCTCTTTCCTATATTTATCCAACGCAGTAATATTTCACTATTGAGAGCGTCATTTATTTTGTTAATGTTCAGATTGCGATGCTTTCCCTCAGAATTCTGCCCTGGCTCTTAAATAACCCCCCCCCCCCCCCCCCCCCCGCACACATGCAAATATACTTTTGCATCTGTTCCAAACTGTTTGTCGTCAGTCAGATTCACAGTTGTGTATAGTCCTATTCACAGACCTTCTCCTTTTGATCAGTCCCGTTCTGTGTATGTAAATATTCCGTCAGAATTCGCTAACCAACAGAATGCAAGACATGGCTTTGACCAATTGAATCACTGCCTCGTGGCAGGATTTACTTCTTACAGTGGCTGCTCAAGTAAGCACATACAGGACCTAACAGTATATTTTGATTTTTATAGGGCTGTCTAAGGACATTTACTGCATTCACAGACAACTGTGTCATCTCTGCCAGTATTAATTCAAGTCAAGAAAGTCTCTGGCTGAGTCAGAATGCTTGACCTCAAAATGTGTCTCATTAGCACTCTCTACAAATTGTAACATTTCAGTAGCTTCTGCAAAAAGACATTGCACTTTTTTTTTAAACAAACGTAGTGCAGTTAACAAAGTCTCACTCATAAATTGCATGACGCTTATTTTCTTGACAAAGCCAGAGAAATTACAAGGAACTGAAGTCGTATCTCAGGGAGTGTGTTAGTGTAGAGTTTGAAGTTTGGCAGGGGGGGGGGGGGGGGGTTCACCCCTACGCTCCATCAAAAAGGCCTTGCTCATGGGTTTCGTTTCCATGACAACAAAACAAAAGCACAACTACTCACCATCAATAGTCAGCGTCCAGCTGATCTGCTGCCACGAATAGTATTTTCTAGCTTCTATCTGACATATCACACCGCTCAGGATAGACAGTTTATTTTGTTACCAGGGTGACGATCTCTGGTCCGTCCCATTGGTTGCCTGAAAAGCAGCAAAGGCAACGACACTGTATGAAAAGTTCAGAGGTTTTCAGACAGATCGGTGCAAAGAGGTGGAGAGCTCAGAAACAAGACGCTGGGCGCTTTTCGTTTGGCTGCCGCATGAAGCCGGATACGGTCTCTCTTCACTGAGAACAATTTAATAGAGAAACTGGCACTGAAGAAAAAAGACAATATGGAGACCTGCTTTAAATCTCTTATGATCAGACTGTATTATTTACAAATTTGAGATTGGAATAAATTGACATAGATAAAGATTTTAGCGTCATCAGTCAAAACCATTGTACATCATAGAAATTACTTTATATCCTTATATACTCATGAGCTCGCTAGTTACTTTTCTTGTCATAAACACAGTTCAGTCAGACAAATCACGTTTGATCATGTAATATATTTATTACAACAGATTTAGTGTTTGGCGTCTAGGCTCCAACTTAATCACTCCCCCATATGATTACACAGAAATGATGGGAGTGATGAGCAAATACTTGTAAACCCCCGTTAGAGCCTACAGGTGGATGCTGGGGTGGTGGAGGGTTTGAAGCAACAGGTAGCAATACTGCAGCAGCAGTGAGAGCAAGAGGGGTTGATGGGAAATGTCTCTCTGGTTAAATAGACCACCTGATAAGGTGGGTGTGTATTATAGATGGTTGTGGAGATTGAGGTATGTCACATGATGTATGTCACATGATGTATGTAATATGATTGGCGCAGCGCAGCTCGAGTTGTCTGCCAGAACTAGCTCGCAGGCGTCGCCATATAAATGTGTGTAACTTATCAGATTAGAACCTTTTGGTGTTGATTTTTTCTTTGTTGTTTTTCTTTGTTGTTTAGCAACAGTCTTCCAAAATTAGGTGCAATTAAAATATAGGCTGTAATAACCCCAGCACATTATCGTGTATGTATTCCCATGCCACAAATGTGACTTTACCAATTAGAATTGAATAAGTAATAGCACCATTAAAATAAAATACTTATTTGATGTGTTCATGATGACAAATCCTTCACAACACAATTATCATGTAGAAACTTTTTGAAATCATTTTTCATGAATAAATAACAGTGAATTTGTTTGAAAGCTTTATAAAATTAAGTGGGTTGTTTCCCCACAGCTGTTTGCATTATTCAACACTTAAGGTTCCTGCATCTCATTTGTTTGCATCTCTCACCTGCCTCACTAAAAGCACCTGTCCGACCGGTGGGAGCCATGCAGCGCTTCCCTCTCGCTTTCTAAACCAAAATCAACTGCTTGAATATCTTAGAGCATAATATTTTGTAAGCAAGTCTAATGGTTTGCACAGATAATTTAATCTGAGAACTTGCAATTTTATTTGGTGTCTCAGTCACATCTCAAAGTTAAACAAGCTCAGAAGAGACTGCGAGTGCAAGTACCAACCTTCATTTAGTAATTGATTTTTTGTATGAAGAAACATTTTTTCCAGATTTAATCTTTAATGACTATAGCCACATATTTATTTATTAATGCATTTTCTTCCAAATATTTGTACAAGAATCCTTTTCAATAAGTCCCTAACGTCTTAAATCCTGAAGTTGCTAATTTTCTGTCATATTTGGTTTCAAAATGGTGGTGCAGTCCATCCTCTGCAGTCCGTGCACATAAAAGCTATGATGTTTGCCTCTCTAATAAAAACTGATTCGGAGCCGTTTGTGGAAGTTATGTGCCATCTTCAACTGCCATTTTAAAGTAAGAGTTTTATTTTTGCTTCGCTCAGTGCGATAAATCTTAACACTGAAATATGACAGAATCTTGTTAAACCAAATAATACTCCGATATCAATTTATGCCCTTATCCTTGTGGCAGAGCCAGTGCAGCAGCCGAATGTCGGGAAATGTTTTTCCCATTTGTGCAGTCAAATTCCTTGCTTGAGGAGCTTATAATTTCAACACCCATGATTATCTTTGGATATGGGCCATCGCAGGCTCAGCATGATTTTCACTCAGGCAACCTCACTGATTTCCTTCCAAGGGCCTGGCAAGCGTCATCTGAGGCAGAAGGAGAGAGAGCCGCTCTGACACCTCAGGAACCTGTTATGTCTCAGGTTTTATATTTAAATCCAATTTGAAGAAAATTCAAATCTGTGGATCACAGCACTTTAAACAGCTACACATAAGTTGAAAATTATACCAGACATAAGCCATCTCTGTTATCGTTTTTATCTTTGCCCGGGTATAATTCAGAGGAGGACAGGCAGGATGGCCAGTCAATCTGAGAGTGTGTGTGTAGCAAAGCGTCTGAAATGTCAATTAGTTTGTCCCTAGCGGAGCCAAGGGGCTGTTCAGATGTAGGATTCTTCAAGGTGTTTTCCCTCTTCAGTCAGCTGAGGCCGCCATTAATGTCAGAGGACACATTTGGCTGTTTGATTCCCGAGGGTCCTCCCGACATACCACAATACTTGACTTGGCAGAGGTATACTGTGTATTTGTGTGTGTGTGTGTGTGTGTGTGTGTGTGTGCGTGTGTGTGTGTGTGTGTGTGTCTGGGTGTGTGTGTCTGGGTGTCTGGTTCAGGCACAGTGGTACAGGCTTGTAAGTATTCTCCTCAGCTTCCCCTCCAGCTCCTGTGTGGCAGAGGCTGCAGGCGGTTACATCTAGATTGAGAGAGGAGGCTCTGTCAGAATACAGATGTTGTAAAAGCGGGGCACGGTGACACGCACACACACACACACACACACACACACACACCCCACACCACAGGATCCCTCTACGCCAACCACCTTGTTTGCCTTTTTTCTTTTTTTACACAGAAATCCCAAATACCTCTGCGCCGCACTTACAACTGACAAGTAACAACACAGCCCATTGTTTGATCATAATTAAACTCGGATACATTCCATAATTATATCGGCTTGGTTGCTTTCCCACGTGCACACTCTTTCTACACCTGGGGTCGCCACGTTGACTGCTCCTGCACCTCTGGCCCTTCCCGGGAATCAATATTTACACACTTCATAGGTAATTGATTTATGTTTAATAGTGTTGCACACGCGTGACACAGGGTTAATTAGCCATTAGAGCCTTCAATTCCCTCCAGGTCAGAGGTTAACTGACAGTCATCTTAAGTTAAACCGCTTATATATAAAATCTTCTCTTTCTGCAGTCTTGGAAAATATTGTCCGGGACGTTAAATGTTCCTGAGGGCTTGAAAAACTCACAACTATATAACTTATTATTGAAAAGGTGATCATCTGTGCATTTGAGCTTGATTGAGCCTCTTCTAAGCTCTCGCTCTTCTCTTGACCTTTCAATCTAGACGTGGTTGAATTGCAGTCACATAACCGCACATGGCTCAGGCAACAACAGGGCAGAGGGCAAAAAGATCTGAGCGACCTGCTCCCCCGACCAGTACACCAGGTTTAAATAATGGAGCCTGGGCAAGTATAGAGTGTTGTATCTCCAGAGGCGCCCTGCCATGGTACAGCACACCCGTGGCTCCACCAGCCTGGAAAATCAATAGGTGGGAGCAGAGTTGCGGCTCGTGGTTCAGAGGGAAGTCACACTGAGAAATGCCCTGGATGCTTTTGTCTTAACTATTGGATAATATGATTATGCTTGTAGGCGATGGAGCAAGACCTACCCTCAAGTAGTTATCACTTATGTGACAAAAAGATTAATCTATAAGAAGTAAAGAGACCTTGGATGAGTGTGTTTATAAAGAGCCAAAGGGTCTACTGTGTCCATGCTGCTGCTCGACTTGTGCTGTTTGACTTTTGCAAAAATACTCAACTTAATCTGACAGGAAATACTGCCACACTGGAGAAGTATTGCAGTTGTAACTAGCACAAATACTACCAGTCAGCTCCAAATGTCAGCGGCCGGTGACTCTGCCTCTGTTTCCTTATGTCAGACAGGCGGACCACTGGTCAGACACAGCAGGTTGGGCTTCAGCTGCAGTAGCTGCCGTATTTATAATGTGTTTTATGTTTTGTTATCTCATTACTGAATTGGGAAAAATAATATCAAGTACTTCGTCTGTCTAATTAAACCCATAAGTGGGGAGACAGTTGTTTGATTGTGTTGCAATCCACCCACTATTTACAGAGGACGACAGGCTCTGCCATGGATTAGACGACTAAAGCAACAGCAGAACTAATAAGTAAACTTAAAGAAAATCTGGAAAATGCCTGGTTTACCACATTTTTTGTAACAACGCCAAAAATAAACTACAAGTTCAACTCAGAAGCTGTTTCGGTAGATGCTGTTAACTTTGACTGGGAATTTTTAATGAGATGACTGGAAGGTGTCATAACCCAGCCTGTGGGCCATGAAAAAGATGTAACACACATGCCATCAATGCCAGCAAAGAATTTATATTTGGACTGTGAGGTGTTTGAGTCAGTACCATCGGGGGTGTAAATGTGGATGTGTGTGAACCATGTGGTGAGAGGTGTTGTAAGGTGTAGAAATAAAGCCAAAATACACCAAGAGGATTTGCAGGCAATGAAAAAAGGGAGAGCCTCAAAACGAGAATAAGAAAAATTCCTGCAAAATATTGAATCAAATAGATTTTGTTGAAATTTGCAAACAGGATTCAGTAAGGCAATAATCCTGATCCCTTGAAAATAAAAATAGGTTTTGTTATCAATTATTTTACTCTAAGTTAAAATGCTTCCAACGTTAACTGGTAAGGTCGAGGCAGTTGTTGGCATCCAATATATTATTAAATGATTTGAACTCCCTGACAGTCATTTGCAGATGATTTGTTGTCATGGATTATCTCATCATGTTGCTAATCCTTTTTTCTTTTTCACAACATTTGTCCTTTTTATGGAGAAACTTCACATTCTGTTCCAGACAGTTTGTTCAGGAGACATTGCCTCTGAGACTGTGCACATCCTCAGACAGTCAAGGAGAGATTCTTGTCATATATCTATCAGCCACTGTTTTCCACGGCCTTCCTGTCCAGCCCCTAACATTTGGATGCCATGCACCCTGGTTGTCACGTTAGACTTGTGGCAACACACCTGGTTGTCGCACATATCTCTATTTCCAATGTCAAATGTATATTGTCCTAGTCTAGCATGTGGTAGAGGGACAAATGAGGTCAACACAAAATGGTTTAGTACGTTTTGGAATTGTATGCTTTGTGCTGGGTTTCAAAACTTGGAACATGGAATGAAGAGGAAATTGAGAGGGCATGTTGGTCCAGCCCAAAGTTCTGGCATAGGAAGAGGAAGCAAGGCTGAGCCCGGGCTGTTTTCAGCTGGGCAGGAGAACAGCTGACTCAGATAAGGGATATCATCATTCAGTGGAACTAACGTTTTATGGAGCGTTTTAGGTCGTCGGAGAGTGTGGCAAAGCTTCTCAGTGGCAAGGCACCAGGAGCGGATGAGATCCATCCGGAAAAGCTCTAGAAATATCTGGGCTGTCTTGGTTTACACTTCTTCAAAGTCACCTGGAGGTTAGGGACAGTGCCTGTGGACTAGCAGACAAACATTGTGGTTAAAAAAATTGCCAATATACCGAAAATTGTAAGTAGCATTGGTACTGTTGTTAGGTTACTTGAGGGGTTAGTGTCATTTTGTTGTGTTCACGGAAAATAATCAAAGACATCCCAGGTGGGTACTGGCCTCTCCCAAGGTTGATCATTGTCACCAAATGTTGATCAAACTATTTCTGTTCTTTGCAGATGATGCGATTCCGTTGGCTTTATCAGACCATGACCTTTTGAATGCAGTGGGGATGTTGGCAGCAGTGACAAGGGTTAACCTTTCAGAGTGTGAGGCCATGATTCTGTGCCTGAAAACAGTGGATTCTCCCCTTCTGACCCGAGGAACCTTGGCTGGTTAGAGGGACATCTGTATTAGTTTGATTGACCTGCTGCTACTTTGATTCATACCTGCATTAGTGGTAGAAAATGAATGGATGGATAGATATTTTACGACCACTAAGTACTTTTATGGGGCAACTTGCGAGGACATGTACAAAGAGAGATGACCTGCCAGTGTAATCCTTGTTCGACTACAGTCTAAACTCAATTCTGCAATTTAGAATGAGAGAAAGAGGAGAAACAGGACAGTAGAGGTTGCGGGAAGAAAGTGATGAAAAAAAATACAGGATGTAAAGCTGCTTTAGTCTGTGGTAGACATCAGAAGTAATGAAAGTAGTCAGCTGTCACATGATTTCAATGTTAGTCCTCAGGAAGTAGCTCACAAAAGGACTAAAATCACTTGCTGAAGGAAGAAAAATCACATGAAAGTAGTCGTGTTAATGAAAACATACACAAGTGCCGGGAAGAGGAAGCAGAGGTTTCATATCTTGTCACATTACTGGATTTTGATCTGGGACAATTACATCTTATAAGTCCAACTGCCATAGAAAATGTCTCACAACCGTATCATTACTGTTTACTGTTTTGTTCATGCTATGGCTTTTATATATTCTCAACAATACTCACTCCTTATATAGATGTATACATTTATGTGTTTCAGTTCGGTAGATTTTATTTAAAAATATAGAATCAAGACAGCAGCATTGGGCTCAAAAGGAAATGAAATTAGCAATTGTAACATTTCCGGTATTTACATTTAACATTTAATATATCCCCTAGAGAAGCTATTATAAGAACAGGTGAATAATTACAAGCAGCCTGAAAATTACTCCAATTCTCTGTGGTTGCAATCACGAAAAGGAAAAGGGGAAGATAATTGCATGATTGTTTCATATTCTTTCAGTTAACTGAAAAGTTAAACTTTTTGGAGAATCGTTAAGTTTAGTTTTCCTCTAACTGTTTAATTTTTTTATTTCACCATTATGTGCTTAGCTCAATCAAATTTATATTTAATTAAAATGTAATAATGCACGCTTCCTTCACATAGAAAAACCACCGTATTTATGTAGCCGTTTGAGAGAAGTCTCCAAAAACAAGAGTGGGCAAGTTTATCAAAAATGTTTTTGTGTCATTCATCGATCAGCTTTTCAACCATTTAGTCTGAATTATTCTATCTAAAAGTGAAGTAAAAAACAACTCAAAGCTTCTTTTTCATGAGTAGACAAAAGGCACATTGATGTTTCCACTAAACTGCACATCATCACAAGTCAAGTTGAGCGGCACCAGCCTCTCCTGGACGAAATTAAAGGATTCCTGTTGTAGCGCTAGAGTTCTGCTCTCTATTTGCTAATGAAGCATTGACACATTTGGTTTGATTAATTCCTCCCTCTGAATTTCATATAAGTTTATATTTCTGTTCATCGCCAAACTCAGAGAAAAATGTCACTTAAAACTTCAATATATCCATCCTTCTGTTTTAGGATGTACATTCTAAAGTCTATTAATTGATGTTCAACCACAAAAAGTAAAAAATGTCTTTCTTCAAATGCCCTCAATGTCATTTTGGTTTACATCCTTTTTGTTGTTACACGTCTTAAAGTAAAACCTTGATATCATGCTTTGACTGTTTAAATCCAGAACCAACAATTATGATTATTTGAATTGAAACTATTGTCAGAGCTGTGCTCTAAAAAAAGGGGTCGACCCCCCCGTCTCCAGCACCTGCTTGGATTAAGCCTGCTGATTTTACATTCCACACAATAGTGAATCCCATTTCATTCCAATTACACAGACATAATAATGTCCGTTTAAATTAAATGATCATATCCTTAATGAAGCAGTCCCAGTAGATACACTTCTTCCTAATATACTTCATTCTACTGTCTATTAAGCTCACACCAAAGCTTCTAATAATCAACAACAGAGCATGTGTCCCAGCATAACAATTATGTTTGTTAATCCTTGAACCAGTGTTTCAGGACCCAGTTAAAGACTCTTGAAGGCCACTGGATTCATATAAAATTGGTTCATACATTGAAACCTCTCTTGACATCTTTAATGGGCTGAATGAAATAAATGTAATAACATTCTCAGTGCTTTTCATAGAAGGAGAGGCCAGTGGGTAACAATGTAGAACACAGGCTGAGGCTCATGTTCGCTGCAACAATGTACGTACAACAAGAGATGTGACCCCAGAGGGCAGTCTAGAGTCAAGAGTTTTAAAAAAACGTGAAAATAACAACGGTGGAGGAGGTGACAATGTACCTCACTGACTCGTGTAGTTGCTCGTCCACAAGTTCAGCAATTGTTGAATTTTTTCCTCGTGTTCTCTGGTCGTCTTGCTGAAAATATTGGCTGCACTGCCCCTCTCGATTTCTGGTGGTACTGCGCCATTTCGTCGGTCTCTTTAGGTTTTTTGAAAGATGTGCACAAATACAGACAAATTGAACGCAGAGTATCGATAGAAGGCCCCGTCCACTTTCTTCAGCATAGTTAATATTAAGCATAAATATGCCTTTTGTCTGTAACACAATATTTCATCAGAATTTGTAGCTAAAACTGGAGGAAACAGGCATTTTGTATTCTAGCAACATTCCTGCCCTCCCCTTACACCCTTCATTTATTGACTCTGTGAAAAATTCTACAGAGGTGAACAAAAATAGGACCTACAGGCATAGGGGTGCGTGTTATTAATGCCGCTCAGTGAGATAAGTAAAAATCAGCGCTACATTTCTGTCCCTAATTCTGGAGGTGAAACTCACAGCGGTGCCACTCTAACAATGCAGACATTTTCTGCGGGGGGGGGGGGGGGGGGGGGTGTGCTCACATGTGTGATGCATAAATGAACAGCAGCGAAAAGAATAAGCCTGAGTTCAGAGATTGTGCCTGTCAGGTTGTACAGGCGGGGTTTGAATCGAAGCTCTGATTAGCTGCACTTCATTACCTGCTCAGGCGTGAGGCCTTGAAGGTAACAAGAGTCTGGAGAAATCAGCTAATAAAAGCCTCATGAATGCTCTGCGCCTGCCTTTTGGTGTGTTTTTTCCTCTATCACAGATATATGTTCACAACTTGCTGACTCCTGAAGCATTGGGTAAACCTTTTTAGAGTCTTAAAATCCCCAGAAGCTTACCGCAGTGTTAAATGACATTTTCTTATTGCGGTTTGTTTTTTTGTCGATCAAATCCAGACAAAAAAAACATCAGTCCTGTGTTTTTGTTGTGTGGCAAAATAAAACTGAATGAAACCCTCCTTGCTGGTGTTTTTACAGGTGTTCCAGGGGAACTTTGACAACGACACGCACAGAAAGAACGTGATCGACCCGCCCATCTACGCTCGGCTCATCCGGATCCTCCCCTGGTCATGGTACGGCAGGATCACTCTGCGTGCCGAGGTCCTCGGATGCACAGTGGAGGAGTGAGGTGCTGTCCTCCATCCTTCTTGCCATCGTTCCCTGCCCCTCCACATACTGGGGTGTCTCGCCCAGTATTTTAAAAATAAACTGTGCAACCTGTAAAAAGAAATCAATTTCCAATGGATTTTTCAAGAATACGTGTTTGGTTGTGGTGGGTTGCTGTTTGTTCTTTTGTACAATGATTTAAAACCTGCCCCTGATCCACTTTTTTTGTCTTTTTGTTCCTCCACTTTGAAACGTGATCCTTGTTTTTTGCTTTCTGAAGATTGACCATCCTGTTGGGAATGAACTTCTGTAATATATACGGCCGGGTTGGGGGGGACGGGCGGGGGTGGAGCCAGGAGAAGGGGGCCTCACTGTGGTTTTACCTTGTTGCCATGGAGGCTATTGTAAAGTGTCACTTTTTAACAAAGATGTGAATTCTGTCCGACGTGATTCATCGGACACGATTAACCGACGTCATTCTCCCATAACTAAGCATAAACAATACGACGTAGAGATCACACGTTGTCACACCCTCAAATATATTTTTACTTGGATTACTACACAAGCTCAAGCCATGCTTTTACCCTAGTGGACACTGGCATTACTACATCAATCAACACACTATTAATGCTCCTGTATTATATGTAAAAGAGAAAGAAGAAATTGCATGGTGCGTGAATTATAAATGTATACTATGACAAATCATTTAAAACCTCTAGCCCTGAGAGCTTTGATTTAGGGACCTATTTTTATCTGCATTTCTAAATAGTTCTGAAACATTAACACACACTGCAAAAGCTTACTGAAGATGGCTGACATGCGAGACAATAAACGAGCTCTGCAGTGAACCTCGGTACTCCAGCGATGACACTAAGGCTTATAGACTGTCTGTAGTTGAACATCTTAATGCTCTCATAAGAAGTTCCCTATTTTTTCTTTTTTAAGTGTATCTCTTTATCACTAAGCTTTTTTCTATATTTGGGATCACTGTTTGTGCTCGTTCCTTTTTGTATTTATTTAGATTTAGTGGTCACAGTTGTCGGAAGCATCCTAATATGTTTTTTAACGTTGTCTTGGAGATCTAAGTTTATTACAATTCAAAAGCTCAGGATAGATGTCGTTCACAGTAGCTCACAACTGTCTTATTTTTTGGGCCAAGATTTCTGTGTTTAATAATTATTTAAATTATGTCCATATGTGGACAATTGAAATAATAAAAGGAGTCCTTTAATTTCTTTACTCCTTTTGAAATGATAAATGACAAGTTAATACATTTCTTCAGAACAGAGCAAATGTCCAAGATTAATAATATATAAATATGTGCAATTCTCTCAAACCTATAACGATGATGAACCGTGGTAACAGTACAGAGAATTTTTAACAGCTTCTTTATTTCAGGGAGTTTAGTCTTTATCAGCATACTGGGAAAAAAATTATACACTACTGAAAAGTGTTTCAGCGTCGGGGATAAAGATGCACTTCAACCGATCGTGTGTTATTTTAGCACCGTCTTCAATAAGGCGGCTGCCGGTGACATCCTGCAGTAAATGAACAGTGCTGCTTGGCTGGTTGAATAAATGGAAGTAAACAGGTACCTGAGGTCTTTCGCAGCGGTTACAAACTTTACAGCCTTTCCTTAGACAGCGTTAAAAATAGGCCTGGATTAGTCTAGTGGTTTCCACTCTTGACTACTTCCCCCAAAGCTCTGGAGTGCTACAATAAGAGCTGGAAGGAGCCGTGTCTACTTCCATGCGTCACGTTTCACTCACTCACTTACCTGTCAGCTTTCAGTCAGTTAACCAGCCAATCTTTTCATGCTGTTGGAAAGGAGTGTTTTAGGTTTGAGATCACAGCACAGCCTCTGTGAGAAAGTAAAAAAAAAATGGAATTGAATGCATCAGCCTATTCAGATTTGATTGACAGACTAGATTAGATAAACAAGCGTGCAAGAGTTATTCTCATCACTTTATATTTAATGAATAAGTCCATTGGAATCAGACGTGTTTTTGGACCGACTTCATCACGCACACTTGTGAAAAAGTGCCGCCAGAGAACATCAGGAAACGTGTCGCCGTCCAAATATTGCAGAGCTCACTTTGCACCGTCGTGTTCCGGGGCTTCTCCAGCTGTCACGCCATGAACACAGTTGTTGTTGTAGTTGACCAGTATTCATATAAAGTCTGAAAACAAAAACTAATGTGGTATCTGGATAAGTGGAACTGACTGTAGCTGATAACATTCTGGTTTGGCAAATGAAAAATATGATATCAAATTATAATGGCCTGATGTGTGTGAAGATCGAAGGGATATGTTAACTTTTGTTATGTTATTGCCGAACTCAGTCTGTACTTCAATGTTACACTGAAAGACTTTGCTGTAACGTGCCAATATGTGAAAATTGTTATTGGTGTAAATCAGTGATTGTCATTCCTTAGGACCGTGGACACAGAATAAGCCTAAACTGATCATTTGTAACAGATCATTTGTCTTGAACATTTTCCACGTTGCTTTCTCTCCAAGTGTCTGTACTTTGACCTGCATCTGCTCTGAGTGATCTTTGTAGTTCCCTTCCTGTGAGCTCTTAACGCAGAGCAGGCCGTCCATAAAGCTCTGAGGAAGTTCTGCATGATTTATGAGTTTGAACGGTTCCGTATAACAAAGATGTCCGCCGGCACATTATGTCCCTGCATATCATAAAAGATCTACAAGCCTTTACTTTGTACTCACCATAGATTGTCTTGTGTATTGTAAAACTTCATCTCAAGGGTTAAAAAAAGGGGGGAGGGGTGTGGGTGGGGGGTGGGGGGTCACAAAATGGAAAACTCATCCTGTCTTTGTATTTCTGCGTCAGCTGTTCACATCTTCTTTCTTACCTCCTCAGTCTGAGTGTCAATCACTATCTAGAACATGTAAATCTGTTAGAGAGCTGGTGTAGGCCTGCAGAGGAGAGTGAGAAACTGTGTACAGTCAAATAAGATGTTGCTTCAAACAAAAGCTCTTTCAGTTTGACAAATAAAAAAAAACATCTGTGAAAAAAAGACTTTGTTGTTTTTAGTTTTCTTTATTCTCAAGTGTTTGTCTTTAAGAAACGTACAGCGTCTTAATTTATTCTGTGCCGACAGTGTAACCTTAACTCAATGTGTGTATGCAACAATAACCAGATTGTAGACTTCTGGTTACACAATAGGTTTACAAATATCATTAAAGCGGTTGATTACTTTCCATTTGTGGAAGCATCAGGTCATGACAAAAATATATTTAAATGAATCAGATAGAGATGTTGTTGGATCAAGCTGACAATATGGTTTTAAAACATCAAGCTGGCATCATTGACTTCCACTGTCTGGCTACAATTAGTGGTTAGGGTGAATTTTCACGACTGTGTCCCAGGGGGTAGAGCGGGTCATCCTGTAATCAGAGAGATCCCAGTCCTGCACATTCCTCATGTCAAAGTGTCCTCGGGCAAGATACTCAACCCCAAGTTGCCCCTGATGCTGTGTCCTTGTAAAAGTGCTGCCTTTTGATGCACTGTATCATGTGTGTGGGTGAATGGTAAAGAAACTGTACTGTAGAGCACTTTGAGTGTCATCAAGACTAGAAAGTGATATAAATATATATATATATATATATATATATATATATATATATATGTGTGTGTGTGTGTGTGTGTGTCTGTGACTTATAAGTCCCTATATAACATGTGTCATTATATTTTAATATGAAGATGTGTTTTACGGTTGGCTGTTACTTTCAGGTTAAGGGCAATATAAGGCATCCACTGACTGCTACAGAGCGCTGGTCCCCTGTTTAGTCACATTTTTATTAAATTAGAACATATCGACATATCGTGTGTGTGTGTGTGTTTGCGTGTGTGTGTGTGTGAGTGTGTGTGTGTGTGTACGTGTGTATGTGTGTGTGTGTCTGTGTATACACAGACCAGTTACCATTTTTACAGGTATGACACAGGGCTGACACACCAGACTTTGTTGTGTAGTAAAAAGTTATGAATGAACCGTCTTTAATTCTACAGTGATATATTAAGATTCAACGAGAACTAGATTTACTCAAATCAAAATATATTAAAAAACGTATGTTTTCCATGTAGGATATTTCTTGATATGATCAACATTTTTTTATCAAATCATTCTCTCAGGTACATGGTAACGTATTGCTCATCTGCTTTTTTACTTGCGATAAATGTTAATGTCCAGGGGAATTTTTAAGTCTTTAATCTGATTCATGTTTGCATCACGTTATAACGGTGGAAGATGAAATGTACAACAATCAGATCACTTGTAATTTCCCTGAAACTGAAGTTAGTGACGCTACTCCACAGTTAAAGTTTTATCAGCTAAAAAAAGCCTCTTTATTTAAAGTGGAAGTGATCTGATCTTTAAGTGGTTATTTTTACTGAATCAAATGAATGCAGAACACAAAACATTTCCCCACTCAGGATGTTTTTTGTCAAAACTGTGAACTTCACATTTCTACTCTTAAATAAATTGAGTCTTTAAAATATTTTGGCGTTTTTTTTAATCTCAGTTTACAGCCCATGTTAAGTAGGATACAGTCTTTCTTTCTAACTCCACTGATGTTAGAAGTATGAAAATTGAACATCGTTGTTTGAGTCTGTGAGATTTGACTGTTTTAGGGCAGCTAGCTGGACAGAACAGATAAGAGATACTTCATTCAAAGCCATGACACTGAGATTATTAGTCTTATCACTTTACAGAGGATTTCATTACATTACCTCAAAGTCTGCAGAACAAAGAAAAGTGCATGAAGATGTTTGAGTTGCCACCCTGGAATGCCCTTTAGATACACTTATTACACATATTAAAAACTGTATACTGAAAATATATATAAAATTAGGCATGATATGAATATATGTTGGCGTCTGTTACTGCACATATCCTACTTTGAATTTGTTTCAAACTGTTATTGCTAGAATTGTCCATGTCTTGTTTATTCATTCTACTTTCTTCTCTCACCTCCAACTTTTGTGCTCACAATCCCTCTGTGTATGTACAACATCTGCTGGCATCATCCTCTGGTTTCAACAAGCTATTGTTTGTGTGTGAGTGGCACTCTGCATAACACAGCAGCCGCACTGTTTACCATCTCAATTTCAACATTTGTGCGGCTATTTGGATTTCTCTCTCTCATCCTTGACCTTTTTACTCCCTTTCCAATTTCACCTCTTCCATTTTTTCTTCATACGACGAGCATAATTCTATTATCACGACCAAAAGACGAGTCATATTTATTCAGGTGACCCGCTGATTAAATTACAAAGTGATTCTCCAGATTGAAGGGTCACTGCCTGGTGTAAAGCTGAGGTGGAATGAGGCAAAGACACGTTAATTTACAAAAGGCCTTTAGTGAAGAAAGGATTTTGTTTCCCCTTCTATGAACAAATATGTGGTGGAGGGACAGAGCTCAATTCTCAAGAGTAACACAGATATTTAGATCATAATGATTCATAAAGGTTGTGTGTAAAATGCCAGACTGAAAGAGCGTGCAGAAAAATTGCCTGCAGACAATGTAATGCAATATAATCCAGATGAAACCTCCATGACTGTCCGTCTGTAAAATGCACAAGAAGCTATTTAAAGCAACGTGTGGAGATTAGAGGTCTTGTTCCCATCAGGAGCGTATCCACCCCGGTGCTGTAAAATGTTATCAATTGAGCAGAAATGAGAGGGCTTGGATCACATTAAATGATCCTCTGCTGCTCCTGTATGTAGCCGACTGGCAGGAGCGGCGGAGGAGGCCAAAGAGAAGTGGAACGAGAGCTTCCCACCTCCTCCTACTGCAGACATAAGACAGACAAAAATCAATTATACATTTCTGTTTAATCGGAATTAAACACAACACGTCTCCACCTTCTCCCGTTGTACAATGAAGCCACATTTTACTGGGTAAGATGTCGTCATGTGCTTCTGACATTATTCGGAGAGGGAGTAGGCGCAGTTATCGTGCTGCAAAGCATGCAGAGGCTCATCATAATGGTTAAAAAAACACTTGGACATATATCACATGTGATGGAACTCCCTACAATGACAGAAACGATTTGTGAGAAAAGAAAAGTATCTTACATGTGCTTTGACCTAGTTTGGTTCATGTCCCGTCTACTCACAAGGAGGAGGCACGGTTTGTGAACAATACTGTATCCAGCCACCAGGGGGCGATCAAAAGGATTTGGGTTCACTGTTGTGGCTCATTCGTGTGCTTAACTTATTATTAAGAAATATCATCATGTCCACAGATAAAATAAATATGTTCTAGCTGGATCTTCTGTGTGAATGTTACAGCAAGTAAAGAAATTACATCATGTGGGACAAATCTCCCCCAATGTGCCTCTTCAGCAACCATTCATGGTTTTTGCTTTTTAGCTCATTCGTAAAAACTGTGATGACAAATATCGGGCCTGAGCCGCAGCTTTTTTATATCTGGAACATTACGGCACCGTCCCACGTTTGCGCTATATATAGTGTCACTTATCATATGGACTAAATTTGTCTGCGTGGCGCTCTGTTTGTCACGATGACTATTGAGGGCAAATGAGTTTCAAGTGCCGCGTGATACCTCCCGCATTATCTTGTTTGTCTTGTCTTTGGGGAGCTTTTTGGCAGAATTGGAGCAGTCCTGTGTGCACCGTTCACCCCCGTGATGAAACTGATGCTAATGTTATTTTGGGTTCACTTATGTTACCTGCAGAACGTTAAGTGGGACAGAAATTACCAGTAAAAAGCTCCTGAAAGCATCAAACTAAACTCTTGTCATTTAGTTTCGAGGTCAGCTTGGATGCCTTCTTCTGTACGCAGTCAGCAGCAGGGGAACTCAGCGACATGATAAAACAAGTTCAGCTTCTGCAAGAAAAGAAGCGCGTGAACCAAAAACTAATATAGTCGAAATAGGCATCACAAGGTCACATTTGGCATTTTGGGTAGATCAGTGCTCCGAAGTCAGACAGGTTTACACATTTTATGAAGGTGCATATCTGGAAGCCGATTTACACAACATTCCTCCCCTGCTATCTTCAGGAGTCGTTATTTGACTGTGTGACATGTGATGAAAGGATGAGATCTGTCTCTCCAAGCTGTTAGTCAGCGGTTATAATAGTTTTTCTTACGTTTTTTTAACAAATCAATCGCAATCATCTTACTTCTGACGATGCAGAATATGTAGGAAATTGTTTTACCAAGCAAATGCACCTTCAATCTTTTTTAACTGGAGGGAAGTCAAAGTGAATGAATCCATATGTTGTACTGTATATCAACAGTGGCTTAAACGCCTGTGTAAAGTGACGAGGCTGCTTCTCACAGCTTCCCCCGGCTTTGCAGAGCACATAGTCTTCCAGCTCAATGTTTTGCTTTGACAGCATCTGCTCTGATTTAATCTTGCAGCTTTAAAGCTGTGGTTGTTAACTCCAGAAGAGTTAGCAGGAGATGCTTTAGAAATATGCAACTGATAAATAACCTCATAAACCTGCCCTGTCTAACAACCGCTAGAGGCTGACATCCCGGTGAGTCGCACACAAACATCTGCCCACTGTCTCTCACGTGAAGCAGATACCTAAAAAAAGGATTAAAAGGTTTCAGGAACAAATGACTAACCCTACTTTACAGCTGCATTGCAGCAAGCAGCTTTTCTCCAATAAACCCTTTTTACCCTGAGCACCACACAGCAGACAGACAAAGGTAACGAGGGCCTCATCATAATTCCAATTAAAGGAAGAAAGAACAGACAAGAATGGATTTTAGCTGTTGGAAATCAAAGTCATCAAATGTTGAAGTGGAAGGAGTGTGAAGGAGAAGACGATGGGCCAAAGAGGGCAAAGTGGTTCCAGTTACAGCTCAGAGGAAGATGGATGAGACCACTAGGGGTGAAGTCCCTGTCCCTCAGTGATGATAGGACTCGATGATGGAGGTGTAAGGAGCTTTGCCGCAGAGACTGTGAAGGATACATGAGCAGAGCTCCAGTGAGTCCACATCAAGAGTCCTGCGCTCGCAGAAGTCACCTCTCTGACGACTTGTACAAAGCTTAATTAGAAATATGCTCCGATCTGCTCTGGACGGTAAGTAATATTTTAGTCCCTTAAACCACATCTGTGGCTTGGTTAGGGCGCTTGACAGACTATTTCTGTGGTGTCCGTTATGCAAATATGGACCAGAACTTCTGGTCCAGAAGTATTATACTGATGACTACATTACAACTTTTACATAAACAAAAGAAAAAACTGAATAGGCATACTATGTTCCCTTTAAACAACATGATTGTATCTGTTCAATTTAATATAATCTGCACTTTGCAAGTCGTGTTTCCATCTTCAACATCTGTTGTAACATTTTCTCCCATGTGTCATTACTCATAGTGCAATACCTGACATGTTGCTTTGATCAAGGAGAGCCATCATGTCAGAGAGTGGTTATGTAATGGTTGTTGTATTCACACAGTTATTTGGATAAAGGTGCCGTGTTTAAACAACCAAATCCATCTTTTCTTGTTGCCACAGGATCTTACTCATCTTATCACAGTGAACTTCACCGGTCGGAGAACTGGGGAACGATCGTTATCGAGTTATCGAGAAACACTTTGATGAGATGTGTGTGAAAAATCAGATTCAGTATTTTCTCGCACCTCACTGTCTTTCTGTCGCTCCGGGGGGGACACACACTTTTCAAGGGCACACACACAATGATCCGGTGACTTTTGAGCAGAGTTTTGGACTTTTGAATAAAATGCGAGTAGTTTTGTAATAATCTATTGCGACTCTGTTGTTGATCCTGTAGGCTGCAGCCTGGATGTCTGGCTCACATCTCAGTCTGGTGGTTCAAATATGAATGCTTCATGCAAACCCTCTGTGGACCCAATTAGAATCAAATAATGCAAACAAAATCCCTCAAGGTTGTAGTAGTGTGGTTTGTATTTGTATCTGCTCTGATGTGTGGACAGGATTGTAGCCTAAAGCATTTCACCGCATAGTTTCTGTAACAACGCGTCTGCTTTGCATCATTTAAAATGAAACACAACAGAACCCGAATATGACACATAGTCAGCCCTTCTCTTTTTTTAAAAGATACATTTTGGGCATGTTTGCTTTTATTAATGAGACAATGTGAGTGTGACATGTAGCAACGGGCTACAAGTTGAACCTGTGGTGTGTCGCAAAGGACTCAGACCATACGTGGGGGTTCTGTAAGCTTGGTTTCCCTGGAACTAAAAACGCAGCAAAAAAATTATTATTTGTTAGTAATCAAGAGAATATAACTGGTAAATTAATAATACTTACATAGTTAATAATTGATAATATTAATCCTAAAAGTCACATTATTAGATAAAGGTTGAGGCGCCCATTTGTTCACCTGGTTGACCGGGCTTGTCAAACATGTTTTTTGGGGAAATCAATTTAGAATTTCATTTACAAATTTATAGATTGCATATGTTCATGTCAAACAGTTATTCCATACAGCCAGAAGAAACCTTCATTCTGACTCATGATCAGCAATGTCATTTTTATTTACACAATTTCTTGTGTTTTTAGTACAAATTCTGAGTTTGGCTGAAATGATTTGCTCTCCAGTCAAACTTGCTTTTATCATTTTCTTTATCAATTATTGGATCTTTAATACTGACTTAATTTCTCAGTATTGTTCAGCCGTCAAAAACATTCAGCAGTGATTAACCTTTCACTCGACCTCTCGAATGAGTCAAGGTCTGTATATGTGTATGGTCATATGTATTTGTGTGTTTGTGTGTAAGTGTTAAAATGGCAGCACAGCCTCACAACCCGTCAGAGCTTAAGAAGGTGAGCACACGTTCCCGAACTCACAGAGGAACTTGCTTCTTGTAAATGTGCCGTGTTGAGCTTGTCCTCTAACATCAGAGCTGAACGCTTCCTTTGCCACGATATGTGAAGGGCGACATTGTTATCTGGAGGGTAAACATACTATCTCACTCACCATCAGGAGCTAAAGGACATTTTAACTAGACTGAGATTGAATCACTGGGTCACTGCGATAGATGCAGCGACTTCCTTCCAGATAACACAGAGTTGTACAGCTGCAGTTTATCTGCACAACCTCATCCAGCGGAACATTTTGATATTCTTCTGTTTTTTATAGTCAAGTTCTTAAAATGTTGAGTTTCACCAAAGGAAGAAAAGTCTTAAACAAATAAGACGATCAAACAGCCACGTGTGTCAGGATTTAAGAGTGTAACTGCAGACCCGTGAAGATTTAAAGGTTTAGTGCTCAATGAATTAATCAACACAGAGATTATACTGAGTGTCCCAGGTCCTGACAGTGAAGATGTTTTAAACAAAGAAATAAATAAACAATGGTTAATCCATACTACTATATTATCCATTCAAAATGCATACACTCTGTTCCGGCTACACCAGCTGTTTACACAACAGCGATACGCAAGCTATTATTCAAGCAATCTGTAACTAACAATTAAAATGCTTTCTATGTACACCGGCACCTGATGCCCAGTATGTGTAAAATGTGACATGCATTTTCAGTTACTATGGACGGGGGTTAAAACTGATACAAAGCCAAAATGCTGCTGTGGCCAGGGATTGATGGAGTTTGAAGACAAAGCCAGGTAAGTGATCGTTAGAACAGTGAATAATGTATAAAGATGGGCGACGCATCTCCATTTCCTCCCATCGTACAAAATGAAAGCAAAAATATTCACAACACAGGTGCGCTCCCGTCTAGGCTGTCAATCATGATGCTTTGACTTACTTGATGTACTCAGTTTGATAACAACCCCCTAAAATGAAAGAAACATGTATGTACAAATGTATCAGCGTTAATGACCTACACTGCACCCAGCTACCAGGGGGGTGCCAGTAGCACACAAAGTCAGGTGCAGGCACCGAATGGGGACAAAACACACACAGCAGGAAAAGCAGGATGTTGCTCAAAATGACAAAAGATATCAGAGTCTATATTCTGAACCATATGTTTTTTAAAGCAGATCTCAAGAATTAAACCAAACAAGCTGGAAGTGAATTTCACAACTTCTGATGAAAACATGTGAAAACACTGTTTTGAACCCTTGAAGTCAAATTGATTCATATGTTCATATGTTTGTACTGTTGTGATCCACTCAGTCAACATTGCATCATATCATAACAATTAAGAAAAAATCGGATTAATACATATCTATCTTTTTCTCTTGTTGAATTATGTCTATTGATGAATTTGACCTCGTCTTTGTTTTATACATATCATGTCCCAACGAAATAAATAAATGCAATCAAAACTCGTCATCAGTGCAAAAGTATGTCAGCACTATCTGCATATTCATATGTTTTCACAACGGCTTCTTATAAATTAAAAAATACACACATCCTCCCAGGGTGTCATGTGAGTAAACAAACATTTAAATCCTCCCGGAAATATGCAATCCTTCCTATTTGCATAAGCCTTTTTTTTTATTTACACTTTGAGATGGCAGAGATCATACCAAATTGGCATGAAAGCCCAATGAGCCATTTCGGGTGCCACGTTCTACTTCAGAGAGCCTTTCAAACCACCCGCCCTCTCATCTCTGCCTGTGAACGCTGCATGTCATTAAAACTTAAAGCCGAAACACAGGATGTGACTCGGTAGTTCTATCATCAGTGAAAAATTGGGACTTCAAATCCTCATCAAGATGGAGGAAACGGCAAGAGGAGGAAATGAAAAGGAATAACCGCTGATCTCATCCGTGCAGTTGTGCATGTTTCAGTGCACAGTCGCTGAGCTGCGTGGAAATAATTGGAGATGATGATACAGCACAGATGCAGGAAATTTATCCAGAGCCTCATGTGAAAGTAGCATAATGCTGATTGCTGCTTAATGCTTGTAGAAAAAGTGCTGCATGTTTCCTTTTTAAACATCGTTACCAGGCGAAGAGAAATATCTTTTAATCAGCAAAATAGTAAAATGGTATTTTAGGATCATACTTGGGAATATAATGCAAATTGTATCCGCTCTTCTTCTCAGTCTAGTCTAGTATGTGCTTTGCTGAAAATCTGTGTAAATTTTTCTTGCAATCTCAAATGAGGAAAAATGTGACTCTTTTGGCTGTTTCCGAGTTCACAGAAAGAGAACAGAGCCTGGGATCTGAGACCAAGGCTACATCCATATCTCTATGTTTTTTGTTTCAAAAAGGAGGTTTAACATCTCGTCTCCTACGCATGTGATAGGTCTTTCACAAAAAAATTATAATTGGTTTTATCTTCTCTGGTAAAGTATATCAAACTGTTGCTCTTGCTGTATGTCTCCTGCTATAGCGCCTACTCAACCCAGTTCAACGATGGCAACCAGTCAAGGGCTATCTACTGCAGATGCCACTGCCGCTGCTTCATTACTGCACTGTGCTCAACCCACAGATGGATGAGTAGTCTGCAGCGATGCACAGTGGTCAGTCAGTAGTCTGTGAAAGGTCTGTCGATGTACAAGTCTGACTTTAACAGCACAACAGCTGTTAGCAAGGACACCGCTGTCAGCAACGTACATGTGATTTATTAACCTGATGTGTTCTGGTATCCAAGGCTAATGTCGGTTGTTTTCTTCCTGAGGGTGGTCATGTGACAGGAGCCTGATAAATCAGCTTAGACTATACATTGACCGGTTGTCTATGTTATCATTTCAGAACATCTTTGTTTCTGCAATGCAGCCCCAGAGTTGTCAAACTGAAATGGGGCCAGCACGATTCCAAACTTCTCAGTTTTAGCTGCTCTAAAATTCTGGAGTAGCAGAGTTGATGCATTTTCCAACGTGGTTGTGCGGATGGAGCCTAAGAGAGAAGAACCTTAATATAGAGCAATCAGGTCTGACCCAAACCAAACCCTGAGCAAAAAAAAAAAGATAATCTTGAGAGACAAGTGAGGATAAAGGAGGGAATGTGGGGCAGGATGTGACTGGGAAGAGGAAATAGCTCTGAGGCCTTGCAATCTCAATTTGGTCAATCAGCAATCAGAGCACACTGAAACACTAATGAGGGGTTTCAACATTGAATTCAGCACCACTGCCACTGATGCAGATGTGATATGGCAGTTAAATCAGCTGTGGGAGGAACATTCGCAGGGCCTGTGCGCTGCTCTGACAGAGCGAACTGCAGAGTCACTTGGAATTTTTTGAAGGGTTAGTTGAGAAAAGTAAAAAATATTGTATTCCTGCAGGAATGATCTCAGAATCAGAGGGAAGCAGCAGTGAGGCCGGGAGAGGAGATTATAATGTGCAGCGCGGGTTGTCTCCCACACTCAGACGTGAGAGACCCACTTGTTTTAAAACCCTCAATATGTAATACTGCAGTGTTACTTATAAAAACACTGCACATATTTTTCAATGAATTGTTTTTTTTACTATATTGTGATTCCTATTTATTATCATTTAAATGTAGAGTCTCATTAAAACAGTCTTTATATGACAGTGTGTCATAAACCTGCAGGATGAACACACCTGGTCTCTGTTTGCATGTGTATTTCTGAGCGTTCGGGGGGGGAAAAGCATTGACAGGAACAGCACAACACTTGTCTCCCTGCTCCACACAGAGAATAGAGTAGATGGTGTTTTAATAAAGCAGCCTGTCGGGGCAGAACGAGCATTGTCTGAGCTTGAAAACAGAATACGGAATCTCCTGAGCGGTGACTGCAGAGTGCCGGCTGCCTCGACAACCCGACCTAATAACATGGACGGTTAAAACCCCCGCTATTGCTCTCCAAATGGCGGCATCTGTCCCTGGCAGCTGTCCCCGCCCGTGTTCTCATCTGCACAGGTCAGGCCACCTACCACGACCTCTTCTGGGTGGCTCGGGGCGCAGACAACAGCGGGGCAGATGCCGCCGGTTGTTCAGCTACCAGGACGGAGGAACCGCCTTGGCCCGGTGAAGTCGTTGCTCAGCTTGTTTGATCTGCATCACGAACCCCACGTGCGACTCTATCCGCTCTGCTTCAGGAACGAGCAGCTCAAATCTGTCCGAGGTCAAACAGATGGGAGTGATGGAGAGAGGAGGCTCTTCAGATTCAATCAAATATTTAATCCTTTTTCTTTGACTTGAAGTTCTCCCGAAGTTCACTCCTCTGCTGGTAATGCACCAACTCTAATTAGGGGTTTAATGGTTACAGTTGTATCAGTCGTGTCATCTATGATTTAAAATGACAAAGTGATTAGTCTGCTTGTTTTCGGATTAGTCGGTGAGTTATGTTTGCAGATCTTATTTAACTTTAAGATTAGATGACAAACTCATACTTCAAGTCCACATTCTTATTTTCCACTTCACAATATCCAGGGCATACTTCCTGAACAGGTACTGGATGTAAATTATGATCTGTGGAAATAATTGACGTAATTCTGAGGGATGCTGGACTGGTTTGTGCTACTGCTTGGAAATTGTACCTTACAAAAAACTAGGTGTCAGCAGGGATCGGCCCCAGACCACCCTCGACTCCTAAATAAATAATGGATGGATAATGGAATGTAAAAAAGTGAGGGCTCAATTAAAAAAATATTAAAGTCCAATGCTGCAATGCATCAATTGAAAAGATAAGACTCTGAAATTCCACAAGGAGTTAATTGCTAAACATATCTTGTTTTAAAATTACCTCCATGGTCAGTACAATAATGTAATTTCACATGGAATATTCCTATAATGTGTGTGGGGGAGTGAGCCCTATGGGAAACTGAGATAGCAGTTGATATATATATGATTATAAATATATACGTGGGAAATTAAGTAGAGAAAATTAATGTACATATCAGGCTGCAGTTCCATTTATGACACTGAAATGATAACGTCTGACCCACAATTAGCGTGCTGGCCTGGGTCACTTAATATGCATCTGATAGGACATGCGTTAGCGTGTGCATTGCCACACGTCTGCGTTCACCAGCAGCTTCGTGACCACGTTCATGTGTGAAAATGCTTCTGTGACGTGAAGCGAAAAGGTTATGAATCATCGAAGCTCCTGATCATGAAACCTCATTTACTTTTTTTAATGGGATATTTTGCACAAGGCAACATATTTTTCTGAAAACCATTCCCCACGTCGTACACAAATGGAATTTAATTGGCTAATTGTCAAAAATAATGTGCAGTCCGTTGAAGCCTCATTTATCCTATCATTGAGATAGCTGACGTGAGAGCAGAGCGGCACGCGGTGCAGTCCGGCAGCACCCAAGCTCTATCTCCTGCGCAGGGCTGCATTGAGAGCCGTCTGTGAGGTCTGATAAGGGACCATGAATTAATGACATTTTAATTACGCAGCCATTTGGGTTCTCTGTCTTGTTTTATAACAAGGACGCCAAAATCACCTTTAAGGATGCTCACAGTGCCTCAGCCTATCTCCAAGGCCCCGCTGTCCCATAAAAGACAACGCAGGTGCCGTGTAATTGCATCAGGCTCATGTAAATCTAAAGTAAAGTGCATGCTGTTAAAATTAAAAACACATGTCCTAACATGACGTGTTTATTTGTCATTAATCGGAAAACCTCTGCAGAAGAGTTTGTTATTTAGCCGCATTACGCAACAACTACTGAATGGATAAGCATTAAACTTGGTGCAGTTTGGGTCAGAGAAGAAGCCAATACATTTTTGTACTGGATCAAGGAATAGTTTTTTTCACTTTCTTTAATATATTGAAAAAAACATGGCGTTTTCAACATTTTTGTTGATTTAACTGAGGATAATTTATCAATTTTATAAAAAAAATTGATCAAATGTGATTTCATGAGGGGCTTGTTTAACCTTAACATAGGTATGCACTCCACTGAGTGCCATTCAGGTTGTGTACAGCTACTTTAAGACATTCACCAATCTCCTGAAATTATCCCAAGTGGCTGTTTGTGAGCCAAAAACATCTGAGTTAGTTGCTGCAGATATTCTCTGTAGTTGTCTGGCAGCTCCCGAGTAAAAACAATGGATTCTCTCCGAATGAGCCCATGTGAGAAAAACAGCAAGAAATCATCTGGAGGATTCACAGCGAGTGTGTGAGAGCGTTGATAATGTTTCTAACAGGCGACAGACCAAAAACTGAATTATATGAAAAAGATGATCCATACATGTAGAAGACAGCATCGGAGATGTCAACGCCCCGGACACTTTCTGCTGGTAGTGAAGGCGTCTGACCAAAGGATCTCCTGCTGCGCTCCTCATAAGTGAAAGCCCCCCCGCCAGAGAAGTTCCAGCCTGAAGACAACTTGTGTGACGACCTTATTGTCAGCTCTCTGCCTTCATTATTATCACAGATAATGTGAGATCACACCATCACACTGTCTGGCTTCCCCTTGCAGGATCTCTGCGTCTCACACTCGTCATTAGCTCTGCGTCACAGTCGCTCTCACAAACATGAACAGCGGCGTGTTGACTGTAATATCTGTGGAGAAGAAGTATCATGTCCTCCTCCCTTCGCCAAGATGAAGGCTCAAGTGATGATTTCTGTCTTGAGGCAGTTCCTCTGTGTAAAAGCACGATGATTAAAATTGTCTCATTTGTCTTATTGTTTTAATTAGGTAACGCTCGTGTCTCAACGAAGCAGCGATACAACACATGAATTTGAACGTCCCTTCCACTGCCAGCCTCTCCTCTGCCATTTGAAATAACTGTGCCAGCACTAAGTAGGCTCTGTGGCCGCTGTGTGAGATGTAAAGTGGTTCCTTGTTCTTTCTCTGACTCTCCTCCTTGTTTTTTTTCAAAGCACCAACACTTAAAAGGACTTAGTCTCTATTGTTTGCTGAAAAAAGAAAAACGGATTTACAATATTGTATGAACGAGATGATACTTGCAAAGTCCTTCGTGAGTATATTAATAATAAATTATACAAATTCATTGTAAGTTAATATTTGTGAGATTGTATTCGTCTAATGGCTTTGTTTTTTATTGTACATGCTCAGAGCAAAGGCACCGGTTAAATTATTCAAGAGAAATCCAATTACCGCGTTGACAAGTTTGAGCACGAGAAGCTGTTTTCTCTGCTCTAATGCTGGAGCCATGATCGAGGTTTTGTGCGTCTGTGTAAGCACAGCTGTGAATGAAGGTAAACAGTGACTTCAAAATGGCAGCACAGTAACAAAGAGAACGCTGACGAGTAAATGTTTCACACAAATCATGTTGTAATGTTCACAATTTGACACAACACATTTGTTTATTAAAAACAAAAGCACAACTGAGTCATTTGTTATGCAAATGTTATTAACCAGCAAACTATTAGCAGGCAAAACATTTGGACAGATGGAGGTGCATGAATGTGTTTAATAATCCATATTATTAATATTTTCAGCACCATCCATTTGTTTGTTGGGTTGTTTTTCAGCAGGATTACTCAAATACTGCCCTATAGATTTGTATGAAAGCATGTGGTGTCAGGAAAGAACCAATTCAATCGGGCGCAGATCCAGATTTTCTTTTCCAAATTGTGAAATGGGGAATTACATTTTCACTGATTTGCCTGAACCCCTTACGGATCTTGATGGAAAAACAGACATTTACTGATATCTATGAGTGTGTCCAATTTAATGCAGTTTGATTTAATTAATTTGGGACGGTTTGGTGGAGGAACCTGCTCTATTGAGTGTTAGTCCAGTTAACAATAAATGTGGAATTCCTGCCACACGGTTGATGCTTATCCCACATCGCAGTTTACCTTCATATCGGTCCAGACTCAGATAATACAGATAAAGAAGAATTGTATTTAAATAGATTAAAGATATTAAATGTAGTTTGTAACAATTACGATATGAATTCTTGAATTAAGGCCAAAGACGTGTTGAGTGGTGTCACTATGAGGTTGACCTTTGACCAAAATCTTCCCTTCATCCTGGAGTCCAAGTGAATATCCAACATCTCATTCATTGGGATGGCACATGACAGACAACCTGAAAACAAAACACTTCAGGCTACAGCTGTTGCAACCATGTGGGCATGGAAGTCAGTGCATCACCAAATTCACTGGGTTTCATCTCTTAGAACCATGAGCGTCTGTGCAACTGTCATAACAAACCACCCAGTACGTGCTTAGAGACTTTTCAAGGCATAGATTTGGAGCTGCATCACAAGTCTGTTGATCATCTGAGTTTTGATCAGCTGGGCAGCATGAATATATGCAGCAACTAATGCAATAGATAGTTACTGAGTTAGTTCTGAAACAAGTGCAGACAATCAATTTCCTCCTGATCAAGTAATGTGGCTTCATTATCAAAGAGGAGAGGGCTCTTGTTTTTTGTGTCTGTAGGACTTTAACTGCAGTAAATCCTTCCACTGAATCAATGAGCCGGGAGCTGAACTGTTTCATGACGAAAACAAACTGCTGCTTGCCGGCTTTTTCCATAATTCCTTTGTTGTTTTGTTTACATTCTACATATTTGTAAAAGCTGTGCGAGGCAGAAACGGCGTTATCGCTTTTACACGTATCTTCAGAATTGCTTTGTCCCGAAACCCATTCAGCTCATCTCCCTGCGCAGTATCGTGGAAGTGAAGACAACACTCAGGAGTGTTAGGACACGTATCTCTGCCTGCTTGTAGCCAACGGCCAACGCTGCCAGCATATCAGACATTTCATTAGGACTTGAAGAAGCAGATGAGGGGAAAACTGCATTTGCATAAAAATAACGTTAGTGAAATAGCAATCAGATGATGCAGGGCCGTGCTGAAAGTGTCATCCTCCTGAGAGAAGACCAGGGCTATATCTTTAATTGAAAAGAGAAAGGAGGATAAAACCTTTTATCAATAAGATGCAAAAGCGCTTTCATCCTTTTTTTTCCCCCACTCAGTGTTCTCGTATTGTCTTCCATTCTTGATGTTTTTGTCTCCACTCACTCCCTCATTACTTATTTATCTCTTGTTTTTGGCAAAGCCCGTTCTGGGATTACCGCGCCGTGAATGGAATGACTATGAGTTGCTGTGTAACTATCTCATGAAAGATTTCAACCCAAAATGCTACAGGCTAGCTACGTGTGAACAGTGGCATACTGGGATTGGCTCTGGGTGAGCGATAAATGCAGTATATCGGTCTGTGCGTGTCCTTACAGGGATACAGTGTGTTCAGTGTTTTAGTTTGAGTTACAGAAGATGTAAATCGACAAAGCTGTGCCAAACCAAACCCAGACAATGCTTCTGGGAAGACAAATGAGACAATTCAAATGCACATCTTTCTTTAGGTAGTTATTCTTGAATAAATACAAAAGTGAACATCTCTTTTGTTTGTTAGTGTGTGTTTTTTATGTGTGGGCGTGTGTGCACACGGGAAGAGTACATTTGCAATCAAGAGCACAATGAGCACTCTATTAGAATTCCAATGTGATTAAAGAACCTTCTGAGTTCCTAAATCAATGGGGCCGATTCACCGATGCCACAGAGGGCACTTGTCATTCATCAGGCGGAATGAGAATAGGGCTAACGAGCTAGCCGAGGTCTGCTGCAGTATCTCCTCGGGCCACATGGTCCTGCGATGCAGTAATGAGAAGGAATGGCCGAGGTGTGAAGAGAAGCCAAGTGACGGGGCGAAGGCCACTAATTCCCCTCATCTGGAACCGGAGATAAGACACAGATTAAGATTAGCGATGTCCAGCCTGTTGAAAGACTAATTATGAGGCACTCTGTGCAGTTGCTAACTTCTGTAGGTATCGCCTCACAAAGGCCCACTTATGTGTGTAAGTGTGTATGTGTGTTACCCCCTCCATCCCCATCCATCGTTTCTTTATTCCTCTGTTCAAAGTCCTTTGAGGTCTAGCTAATCCTCTTTTTCTTCATAGGTTTCACATGTCAGCTCTTTCCACCCTGCCTGCCTGCACATTACATAGAGTTATATTATCATTATCTGACAGCCCACTCACGTCACATCACTCACGTCATTATCACATCATATCTATGCAGATTCTAAGAGGTTAGTTGAGATTGCAGGTGGTGAGTAACAAATGCAAATTCATTTTAACTTGGAAATGGGAAATTCCGGAAAGCTGTAATATAGTTCCTGAGAAAACACCTTAAGTTCTTATTTTACCTTTAACCGGCTTTTACTGAAGCTCTCCAATCTGAACAACCAAGCTGAAAAACCATAAAGTGTCAGACACTACAGATCTTCCTCACCATGGCTAGAATAACCAGTGTTAGCATATCGGACCTTCATTATCAGAGCAACAATAATGGACATGTTGTAGATAGCATTCGGGGTTGAAAGAATATCAATAAATGTGTCTTAGGTTGTGGAACAGTCATGGTTAAAAGAAACAGAGGTGATCATTATTAAATGGAAAAGAAACATTGCTCTCCTGTGTTGAACTCCTGTGTTCATCCTCTTGCCTTCGTCCCCTCAGTTTAATACATAACTATGGGTCATAATAGGCTGCTTGCACAGACCTATGAGGTTGTGTTTTCAGAGGACAGTCTCTGTAGGAGGGTGTTATGGCAAACAGGAGCCATAGAGCACACATCCAGCAGACATGGAACAACATAAGTATTCATTTGGAGTCAGGTTGCAGGCCCCCTGGAGAATGCAAGTCCAATTTTAGCTCTGAGTTGATCTTCGTCAACTCCAGAGGGAAACATCCAGCCCTTTAGCTGCTGAACGCTCTGCTATGTTCACCTACTGGTGGCTAACTGTCTGCTGTTTGATGCTAAAACACCCTGTAATGTTACACCTGAGGGGAACTGCAGAGTTTGGTGACAGTGAATATGTTAGTTCAGTACTATAAATGACCTTCTCAGGCCCACGTGGAATATTTTTTTATCTTGTTTCAGTTGTTATCCAGGATGAAAAAATCTGACAAATGGCACCTCCTCAGTTCTTCTGCAGTAAATCAAATTTCTGACATATTTCCACACCACTAACTTTAATCTTAAAGCCCCAGTGAAACAGAGCTGAGAGTGACTTAAGCGTCTCTGCTGTGTATTTACAAGTGAAAGTGAATATTTGAGCAACGTGCAGTTACAAGAGGGATTTAAATCAGAGCCATTTTATTGACCGCCAAATTGGGGAGATACCCAGTGAATGACTCTACCACAGATTTAGACACCTGCCATTGTTTTGGAAATGAAATAAAATTGGCCCATTTTTGGAACACACATCTCTTCCCATCTCTCTCCATTCTTCTCTGTTAGCTACATTTACCCACAAATGGTGAAGTGCAGTTATTCTTGCTCAAAGTTACATTTGATTGGATGAACTTTTCTGAAACTGCAAGATTTGAGATGCAATAGTGGAGCAGTTAAAAAAGAGTTGCTCCAAGAAACTAGAATTTGTCCTGCAGTTGAATGCCTGTACGAACCAGGTAAGTCCCCACAGGTGTTCCTGACAATTTACCACATTAATACGAGGTCAGTGTGACCTTCATATTTGACCACTGACATCTAATCAGCCCATCTTGGAGTATAAGTTACTGGTCATAATTTTTGAAGACATTCCCTATAGGAAGAATTGATATATCATGTTCAAGAGGCCAGAAACCTTGTTGTGGAGCCACCTGTGACCTTAATTCAACATTAAGAACAAGTGAATGTGAATTGTTGCCCCAAAATGAAACAAAACCCCACAATGTGTTCTTTCGATTTTTGTCTAAGACCAAAAATGCGTTTTGCAAGGTCACTGTGTTCTTGACCTTTGACCACTAAATTCTTATCAGGTTTGTGCCAAATGTAATATTATTCCCAATGGGTGTGATATATCAAGTTTCCAAGAACATGTGGTTGCCGTGACCTAGACCTTTGACATTTGACATTTGACCACCAAAATCGAAGCAGTTCATCTTTGAATCCAAGTGAATGCTGGTAACAGATTTGAAGACATTTTCTTACAGCCCTCTTGAGCTATCATGTTCACAAGAATGGGATGGACAGACGGGCATCACGGAAACACAATGCCTGTTCTTCTATTTTATTCTGAGTGGGCCTGCACATAAGTGATTATAAACCTTAATAAAAGATGTATTATATGCAGCTTTAAGACTAGAACAGGTCCTGATTGTCATGCTTAGAAGTTTTCCGCACTGAGACTTGTTTATAACTTTTAAACACAGAGTTACATAGGAGAATAAATGACCAAATCACCCTCATTTACATAAAAATGAACTTGATTCCAAGTCATTCATACATATTCCTAATGACATGTAATCTGCATCATTAATCTTCTGCAGCTAATTAGAGACACAATCCACAGCTACACCAACCGAGGCTAGCGAACACTCGCTAGCTCTACGCTATCAATCACGATAAGAAAGGAGGACAAACATGAACCTGCGAGGAGTTCTCTGTGGGATTGTGGGAGACATAAGCAGCTGACTGCCGGGTAAACCATACTCCTGCTGACATCAGGTTTATAATTTTTGATCACTGAAGCAATTTTACTGTAGCTCTAGTTGCCTGGCCCAGAACAGAAGGGAACAATAGATAGGGTGAGACCTGAGACTTTCCTTTTAAAGCTGTTCCCTGCCACCGTGCACTAAAATGCAGCCTCTGACTGCGCCCTGAGCCCAAGGGAGAGCGAGCATGTGGTTGGGGGTAGTTTGAGTTGATGTTTGTACGTGCAAAACGAGCTCACATTAATAAGCCTGAATCCACCATATACACACACAGTATATTTTGTATATATTCTGATGCATTCTCCTATGTTAATAATAAACTGTGTCAACTGCGCTCTGCGCCTGTACAGGTCCACATAAGAAAATGTTGCACCGGCAGCAGTACAGTGTGGTTCAGCTCGACTGTACGTGTAAGTGTGAATATCTGAGTGTTCTTTTTATATCCAGCCTTCCCTTCCTCTCACATGCATAATGCATATCTGTCACCTGTGCTCGGTCTGAGTGACTAATTCTCTCTGTATCAAAGAATCTCCTGACCTGAAGAGGACTTGGCTTCAAAACTGGTGGAGCAGACACACAAGTACACAAAGACACATGGATGCCTACACAGTGGTTTTTTGATGCCTACAGTCTTAACACCCTGATCCTCCTCCTCACGACTTTCCTTTCCAGTGCTATTTTTACCCCTGTTACAGATGATTTTCACTGTCCCTCCATGGTTGTGCTCGGTGCAGCTCTTTTATTATATAGAGATGTTTTGGTCCAGTTCATATACATTGCCACTCTCCAGGTTGTGTATATGCTGTATCGCTCTCTTGCATGTGCACCTTCGGCTGTACTGAGGTGCACACTGCATGGTCACTTAATAATAAGAGTTACCAGTGGAATAGACCTTTTTGTCGACCTGTGTACTTACATTATCCACAATGTTCAAACTCAGAGAAATCCCCAATTAATTTCAAGGTAACATGATGTTTCATTTTGATCGCCTTTTAATTGCATCATATTTGCATTACCTGGGTCTCTGCCAGTCACTGTTTGTATTATTCACTTGTAATGGTTATCAATTATTAATTTGCCATTTGCTGCTTAATGTCAATAGAATTTGAATACATTATTTCATCCATGAACAGGAGTTGCCTCATATGGATTTTCATCTGCAATTGTGATGACTCCCATAATCCTATGCTGCTCAGTCATCAAACTAGGTCTTTTGTTTTTTTGTTGATTTAGAGACCTCACAAGGCCGAAGTTACGTATTGTACTTTTAAGTGATCACTGAAAGAAAGTTATTGTATCTCATTGTTTACTGCAACCTTCATGAGTCAACGGTCCTAAAGTACCTGTAATGCTGGCACAGCCCATCTCATCTAGCTACAGGGATATCATTGATTTTTGTTGAATAAACGCAGCATCTTGTTTCAAGGGAACTATAAAAATAACAAACCTGTTTGCACAATATATTCTTCAATTGATAAAATAAATATAATACAAAAGTTAATACAAAAAACATTTCCAAAGCACAAAACATGCCCCAGAATGACTCCCACTGAAGAGCATTCAAATGATCACTTTGTGTAGGCTATAATCTACAAGGTGGGCAGATTCTAGACAGCCCCAGAAATTGGCTCAGCTACTTCAGGAAATGGATTTTAATAATAAAAATAAATACATACACAGCAAATGAATTGCAAACACTGCCAGCAAACAAACACACAAAACAAATAAATTCAGCAGCAAAAACCTTGAGCATGCAGAAGCCATAAATGCCAAAAATTCAAGGTTATCACAAATAGAATCTTAACAACAACAGCATGGTACCGAGGCCAAACTGACAAATAGTCAATAGCAAAGAAGTCGTGTATAACGCTTAGCTTGTACTGATCCAAAAAATACCACTTGGCTATCAATAAATAAAAGTAGCACACATCAGATACTGAGCTTTGACTCGGATAAAAAGGTGAGTTGTAATCCAGTGAACAAGTCCCTGACAGAGGGAAACACGGTTTGCTGTGAATCAAAGGAAATCTTCGATCAGGAAGTCAGTTTTGCTTTGGAGGGTTCCTAACTGAGTGAAATGACCTGGAAGTATTTAAGTGGCAGCCATGATAAGAGCTGGTTGTATTCTCTAAATGCAGGGGAAGGGTGCTTCAACGTTTCCTTCTGTATCTCCCTGAACGGGACAATCCTTCACTAAAGGAAAGGAGATGATCCTGCCCAACAATCCCTTGTAGCCGCAACATCTACAGGGCCGTACCATCCAATGTCAAAAACATCCACTGTTTCATAATGCCGTGGCCTGTGGGGTAGGCGCAGCTGGATTCTCTTAGCATTACAATAGCTTTAAAAAAGTCCTTGGATCTTTTTCACATCCTCGTGGAGTTTTACATTGAGGTCAAGGGAAAGTGGTTAAGGAACAACTTCCAGAACAACACTTTTTGTCTCCTGGCATCACAAACAAAAGGGGACACAAGGTTTTGAGAAACGTAGCTTACACTAATGAGCGCTTGTTCCTCCATCTCAGTCAGAACCACTGTGATCAAATTTTATGTGATTCCAACCCATACGTGGAAAGGTAAGGAGAGCACAGCTCCCTGCCTTGGCGTGACCCTTCATGGGTAGCTGAAGAGACAGAATTTCAGGGTCATTGTGAAATTTGACAACCCAAATATGAACTTTTCTCAAATAGAGAGAAATAATTTTCCTGCTTGTAAAGAATAGAGAGCTGTCGATATTTATTTCTTACATTTCAAATTTGCTCGTTCACACTCTTGCTCACTGGAGACATTTTCTAACAAAATAGCTAGCTAGCTAGCTTAGTGTTAACAGCTCATTACAATATTCCTTTTCATTTGCCTCAAGTAAACCTAAATTTAAGCAAGTAACAATCGTTAACAACTACAGATAGCCACATTCTGTAACTACCTGTACTTACAATTTCACTCCGTGCATCATTTACTATGAGCTAAACTCCTTGGCTGTAATCCTGCTGTCTTGATGAGAGACGTTACTTGGCAGAGTGAGAAAGCCAGCGCAGCAGCGATGCAGACTCCCCAAGGTCCTAGTGCCCGGTCTTTTAATGTTCAGTATGATGAGAGGCTATTGGATTGTAATTTGAATCTGTTACCAGCATTCACTTTTTTTTTTTTTTATATTCGGAAAAGTTCGGCAGGCTGGATTAAAGAGCCCAACCGGACCGCGGGCCGTACTTTGCCCATGTCTGAGCTAGCAGCTAAAAGAACAGAGCAGGCATCACTGACAAAACATGACATTGATGAGGTCAGATTCAGTATGAAGAGGAGGTGCTGGGGTGAAGTTGGTTTGTGAAGTGGCTTGTAGAGAAACCAGGACGTGTAGGCAGCTAAAGCAGCTTAAATAGAGCTTCAATGTGAGATTTACTAAATGATGCATAGGAGGGGATCAAGTGACCCCTCAGCTGATGTGGGCTGGCACAGAGATCTGCTGCTGTCAGTTGATGTACTGGATTGTAGCTGAGAACATGAAATAATGCTATGCTCAATTTCTGCTTGTTTTTAGTTAAACATTTTTGGGAAAGGCTAAATGCTGCTGAGTCCCACTTTTTAAATCTGTGGAACCTCGATCATATTTGCGGATGGAAAAAAGGGCTATTTCCCCATCTTCACCACATTCAACAAGAACTCTTTCAAAACCAGTATATAAATGCCAAAATAAAGGCTTCACAATTCTGAAACTATGTTTTTTAAGACTCTCAGCCTCTCTGGAATAATCTTGTCCAGATTTGACAAATCTACATTGCACATGCTAATCCTCCCACTATACTGAGGCATGACTCCACTGTGGCAAACTGACACTAGTGCCAATGCAGCTCTTTACAGATAAGTTAATTAAAGAGCTTCACTATATAAGTGTTTGAATTTCAACATGACAATTAATGGTGTATTCCTCATGATCATCAGCTTGATCGGCTTCATCAGAATAAGAGGAGCTGTCACCTTGTCAAACTTGTTATAATCCTTTTCCTCCCTGTATATCAAAGAACAAGCATTTTGTTTGATTGACAACCCGTCATGTACCTGGGTGGGCTTGATTCTAGGTTTGAGTTTAGAACGTTCAGTTCACCCACCTCTGAACATGCCCCTCTCCCCACAGTGAACAGATCTGGTCTCAGAGGCAGCTGACACTGTCACTCAGCTTTGGCCATTTTCAGCCATCATTCATATAAACCCATTTTCATAGCTATATTCTGGTGGGATGTGTATTTAGCTGTCATTCATATTCACTGCTGTAACTCACACATTGTAATGCTATTCATACTTTAATTGACATTCATAGAATTTTGCTTTGTTTTGCCACATTTTTGTTTTGTTCCGTCATTAATCACTCACTCATATTTTGTTCCACTGCCGCTTGTTTCTATGGGCGACCTGTGACGTGTTGCGTTGCTGCTGCTGTGGCAAAATAATTTCCCTCCGGGATCAATAAAGCACCTTCCCAGACTTGAACACACCTCATTCCACCTGCAAACAAAATTACCTGAAACACTCTCTCACTGAATGAGTGATTGAAGTCATTGACTCATACATCCCTGCCTGGATGTTTGGACTTTGTCGCGCTGCAGAATGAATTTGGGACCAATCAGACGCCTCCTTGATGGTACTAGGGATAAGAATCGACGCGTCTAAAGTGCCTAAAAGTTTTGCACAGTACATACCTTGCACTTATTCCACTGTCAACTCATTCAATCATACATTATTTATACACAAGCTGCAGAGTATTTTAAATTCTGTAACTCTGCATGAACATCTCCCTGCTTTCCCTCAGACACGATTATCTCAACAGTTTCTGTTCTGTCACGAGAAAGAGTGGATTGTTCTGCAAAGTTTTTTTCGGTGATATAATTCCGATGCCAAAGACAAGTTTGCAAAGTTAATCTGTTGCTATTAACATTACATTCAATTATAGATTATAAGCATTATTGCACATGTTGTTTACCATAAGTTTAGACGAAATCCATGGGAAAATGGCCGTGCGATAAATAAATTTACATTTTCCGCTGCCTGGTTTTATGGCTTGAGTTAAATATCATTAATATTATAGTATGTAGTGTAGACGGCCGTTGTTGCCGGTTTATCCAATGCACACTGCTTCAAACCTGAAGCGCCCTGCTAGCCAAAGTTCTGGCTGCACTAACTGAGCTCCCTTCCCCGTTTGTGCTGTGGAGCCAAACACACGCGTGGCATCCAAGTCAAACATTGCTGCTCCGTGGCACACACAGATAATTGGTAAATTCTCGCAGCCTCCAGCCATGAATACTGGATGTCAACAAATGAGCCTCCGAAGACACCGGCCCATCGTGACTCTCAGCATCTGCCACTGTGAAAACTTCAGAGCAGTTGTTATGATTCTAACTGGGTGGTTTTATGGCTCGAGGAGGCTGTGTGGGATATTTTTCCATGAAGCCATTCCTAATTCTACACGACACCACATATTTGTTATTGTTCCATTTGATAACATCCTAACACCCTTTTTCTGTCATTCGCTCATAAAGACCAAAGACTTGGCTCTTCATGTCCAAACATTTTCTTTAAACAAAGGGAAAATCTCAGCTTGAATCGTGGTCCTATCTTTTTTTTTTTTTTTTTATATCCAGCCAGTCTGTGTCTGAGTCGTAAAAAACAAAGATTCCCAAACTCTTTCTCTAGTGCACGGAGCAGTGTGGCTGTCAAAATGGACATCAGAGTGAGCCCGCGAATGCTGTGAAACACCAGGACGCGAGAAAGAGGAGGGGAAGAAAAGTCACGCTGCAGATCTTAAATGTGTCTCCAGCCGTTCATCCAGACGCACCGAACAGATCAGTCGCTGCTGCTGCTGCTGGTATCATTACACACAAACACACCCGCTTACTTATCGCGCCCACTTTCCAGCTCAGTGTCTCCCAGCACACCAGACTAAACCCCTCATCATCTAGTGCACTGGTGCGTGGCGCTGATTAGATAATGACTCTTATGTAAATACTTGAATATTTAGGCTGGAATCGTTCTCCTCCCTGTGCTGTGGTATGCACTGCTCAAGTTAGCACACTGCCTCAGAGTCAGAGTTTCCAGGATGGAACACAATGCGACCCATTATTGTGTCTGCGCTTGAATAGAGGCCAGGGATCCAAGCTCCACGGGGGGCACATTTATCTTCCATTCATGAATGGCACACACATCTACAGATCTGTTGTGTTACCACAGGTTTTCATTCGGGGCATTTTGAATTAAATGAAGAAAAACTAAAAAAGCAAACTGACAATTATACAATATGGAAAATGATTGGTAAATGGGAACTCAGTAGGGCGCCTTCTTCCATCAAGGACGAACTGTCCCCCTTGAATTCAATCAATCTGCACCAATTTGCACACCCTCAAAGATATCTGTCTCCTAAAAGTGCCTGATTCGTTTTTCATCAAGATTCAGGACCAATGTTCTATGAAATCGGGGAAAACATCAAAAGTGAAAAAAATATGCCTGGCTCTTTCCCTTTGTACAAATCTGATCCGACAAATGTATCGGCTTCTTTTTTGGCCTGGTCTCATCCTTCCACCAGGTTTTGCAGGAATCCGTTCAGCAGTTTTTGCTTAAATCTGCTGACAATCAAGCAAACCAACAAACAAACATACAGGTGGAAAAACGTAACCACCTACACGGAGCAACCCAAAAGAACAAGAAGAATACAAATATCTAAGGATGTAGAACAACGAAGATGTGACGAGAAGATTTGGTGATAACACTAGTGTCTGTAAACAAAAAAACGTCTTAAGTGAATGAAAGGCTTAAATCCAGACAGAATACACTCCCCTCTTAACTTTCTCTTATACTTGGAGCCCATTATCATCTGAAGTCATGAAATTCTGCCCTTTTGTGTCTCCCCATGACCTGTAGAAGGTCACAGGGTTTTATTGCCTTGGCATTCCTGCTTCCACCTTTAGGCTCTTTCAGTATTAGCATCACACACCCGGACTGGAAAGTAACGGTCTAGAAAGACTCAAACCCTGTGAATGAAATGTCCAGAATTGAAGAAAGAAGTGAGAGAAATTAGACGTCGGGAAAACAACCGTATGACATCAGATGGCCTGTGCGGTGGAGATACTTCAGAATTCTGCCCCGTGCAGGATATTGGATGGCTTGTCTGCTCATGTGTGAAAGCATAGGAGCGCTCTGGGGGCTTTAGGGTGAAATGCTTGATGATCCACATCTTGTAGGCCTATAGTTTAGCCTGGAAGCAACACCGATAAAAGTAATTTTTCTTCCTGGGGTTGAATGTCCCCTGACATACAAAAATAGACATGTACAAGACAAATACTAGGAATACACAAACTCATAAGAATCATGTTTTCTTTCCCCATCATCTATGTTGTTCTTTATGATTTAAGACAGAATGCACGACCTCTTTAATCTGTCCGTGTTGCGTTACAATTAGTTTTCCCATTAACTCTTCTTGATGGGGATTAGGGCCCCTGAACTCCACATCAATGGTGTCAAAAGGCAGAGAAGATTCATTCAAAGATTATTAGCAAATGATAATGTGCTGCATGCTTGTCCCAGAACAGCCCTGACCCCGATTTAAATACAGCTTGTCCACTACAACTGATCCCCATTCAGTGACTGTGACCTGCAGTGTTGCCGGCCGGCCGTTGCTGCAGCATGTTCAATAATGCAGGGCCAGGAAACAGCTGCAGAGGCGGCGGCGGTGGTGGAGGGTGCGTGAGGTAAGAGCTCCTGCTCAATACAACATCATTCCATCTTCAGCAAACAGAGCAAACATAGGGAGAAGGTTGCAGGCAGGAGAAACATAGATCTTTAAACTCAAGACGAAAAATAACATGAGCAGAGGAGATGTCTTGATATCCAAATGTTTGGAGAGTATCAAGAAACTGAAAATTATTTTCTCTCAAATCCCCACAAGTATATTTTCTCTCTCATGTGTGTTTACTCTGAACATGTGTCCCTTTGATATCAAACCAACTGTGCCTTTATTTTCATGGGAAAAGAAAAAGCAATTTCCTCCTACTGGAGCATGTGGGATTTTGCTGGAGCTCACTGACATCACAGCTGGAACGGAGCAGTGGGGTAGGAGTGCTCACACCGAGCAGAGCCTGACGCGCTCCGAGCTGACCTCAGACCCGCTGGGCCCAATCACTGCTGTTACGTAGGATTCTCACTGCGAAGGATCCGTTAATGGAATTTATAATCACCTCGTTTTGAATGCTGTAGGAGGAGACACCGTTGTTTTGGGTTTATTTTTATCAGATTGGTGCAAAGGTCCGTTTGCTAAAAGGCATCGCCGTCATCATCAGGAAGTTTGTTTTAATGAAGTTATGTTTCTGTTTTGCTGCTTCATGAATAGGTTGGCTTGTTTCACAGAGGAAGAGACAACCCAGTTATACTTTACCTCAACGAATCCCAAACCCTATTGGATCCATCTCATGAGAGATTTCAATTTTTTTTTTTAATCCACTCTTTTTCTTCTGTCCTGCATTCAATTTGCAAGGTCTACTGGAAGAGGATTTTTTAAAAATGCTTTCAAGCACAGATGAGTCCTACTCAAAGCTGCTATTCATGCTCCTTTGCCTATTCATCCACGTCCATTTCAACTTTTTTTATGCCTTCTCAAATAAACTCATTAACTGCATCTTTTGTTGCGAGTTCTCCTGAGAGCGGACACGGCAGCAAGGATAGAGTTCTCGACAGAACTGTAACACTTCCAGGACTGCAGACCGAACGAGACAATGTTTCCCTCCCCAGTGTGGTGCAGACGCTCCCCGATGAATATCCCAGATTATCCAATGCAAGAATGGGAAGGAAAACGTCAGGCCCATATTCAGCAGGAAAATTTTAGGACCGCTTATCTCCAAACACAGAAGTTTTCTTCATCAAAGAGTTTGGGACATTAGTTAATTTAGTTTGACGGTTGCCCGTTTCCTGTTATTTTAGATAGAATGATAGCACATGTGGACATTGACAAGTTACAGCGTGTTTCTTAAAGACTAAAGACACTCAAAGATAAGAATCCATGCCTTCTTTTTATCTCAGTTTGTGTTAAACTCTTTGAAACTATAAACAAATTTAATGAATACACAAATCCTGCACTCATCCCTCTTTAGGGACTTTTTCAGATGGACAGGTATCATGATGTATTGTTAAAGGTTTTTCTTGCAATACATTGACGATCACAGAATTCCGTGTTGTTATACTATTGTTACTATTACCCCAGCAATTCCCTCTTATCCTCGATCTTTAAATTGCACCTACACACGGCGCTTGAATAAATTTGATTCCCTCTCCACCACTGCCTGTGTATATTCTGTAAATACTGTGATTCTGTGAAAAAAATGAAAACCCAAATTTACCATTCAAACGACTGAGCCTCAGCTGAACCCAGTCAGTAAAAACAAAATCTGGGAATCTTCTCTGTGTGCCATCATGCTTCCGCTTTCTTGCAGCATTCTTACAACACACATGTATTTATGTAATGAGTCACCGCCGTGTAACATAATGCAATGCACTGCATGCTGGGTGTTTCTCAGTGTACACTGCCTATAAGATAAGAACTGTCCTGCCCCCTGTTGTTTCAGAACTTCTTTGAAGTACTGTAAATTGTATTCCTGTGAGAACACACATGAAAGATCAAAGGGCCTGTTCAGAATAAACATATTTCATTTAATATTATCCCCAAAAATTATTTAAATACTTACAGGAAAATGCAATGTAAGGTACAAAAGGTCATGAAGAGACAAGAGCGTGTTAATTTATGAGCATAGAAAGAGCAGTGATTGCTTTTACAGCTCATTTGTATGAAGCCGGGAGAAGCGCAAGTGGGCCAAGATGAATCCAATGGTGCTATCTGCTGTTCTCTGGGCTACACTGCAGCTAATTGCATCCTGCACCCACTTATTAGACAGCCAGTGGGCGGAGGAATGTAACATTGCCACAAATGCAGAATAACTTGCAGTATCATATGTATCATATACTGAAGTACCTTATTTCTCAAGGTGAATCAGATGTTCCACTACTTTTTTTAGTGATTGTATACAACATGATTCAGAGTTGAATTCTATAATGTATTTTTAACTAACACAGTCTTTGTATCCATTGCACAATTTCTGAAGTATTATTATATTTTATCCTGGAATAATTCTGTAATTAAGAAAACCTCAGACTATAACTTTGATTTTTAGATATGTTGTGGAAAGGGCAGCCTGCTTCAGTTTGCACTCGGTCCTCAGTTTGAAGGGGGAAACGAAAGCCTTGTTTTAGGGCCCATTAACTGTACAGACAGCTCCACCTAGTGTTTAGACCTTATTCTATTACCCACAGCAGCTGCGTGTTGAACAACAAATGGGGCAGAAGAGATATCTTGTCCTCAATGAATCTACTACATCCGTCTTCTCGCAGTCTTTAAATGGTGTATCCTTTCAGGAGCTGAGTTCAATCATCTTCAGTGTAGAGTTGTGTGTATCTGACAGACATCTCATTCAGTGGAAACCATCAGTCCCTGCTTTATTATAATGCATACAGAACTTAGATCTCCTTATTTTATTTACGTCATTTGTGTTTTCTTACGTCTCACTAGCTAAATTAGGGGGGTGGTCTCACCTCTGTACAGATAAACAAAATCCCCATGGTGATATCTATCACAGCGTTGGCCCTTCAGAGACTAATAAGGGAGGGAAACTGGGGCACCTGGAGGCGGGTGGCAGTGATTGATGATGTGCTGAGGTCAATATGACCAGCCAATCATGGCTCAATAAGGCCCACACGAAGCACGTCTCAAGCCTGTTGCTGTGTGGGAGAAAAATACACACATACACACACATACAAACACACATGGATTGTGATAATGGATCGTGGTGGCAGCTGATGGTAGATATACAATATGTCTATACTCACACCCGTAGTACAGCTAACATTACAATTGTTAGCTGAGGTAACTGCTCCCTTCATCTCTGTCAGACTTTGTCTTTTGGATGAATCCTTTAAACATTGATACGTCTCCAGTGAAGTTAGACACTGTCTTTTCTCATCAGTGTTGTAAATATTGTTATTTTCTTAATGTGCTCTGCTACACAACCAGCGTTTATTGTACTTCTGTCCGCCTGGCAGGGGGATCCCTCATATGAACCTCTCTATGAGGCTTCTGCTTTTTCCCTCTTCAAAGGTTTTCTCTCTTAAAAGGTTTTTTCAATAATTCAGTTTAGAAGAAGTTTATTTTACTTATTTCCTCCCTCCTTTCTCCTCTCATAAAAAGTGTTGATGGTGTTCAGGGAGGTAAACGATCCAGATTCCTCAGCTGTCTCATTTTGTCTGCCTCAGGTCGCCCAGTAGAAGGAAGGTTAGTTACACAGAGAGAGTCAATATTGAGTCTCCCACTCTGTCACCTTCACTGAATGATACTGACTGTTTTGACCTTTGACCCGCTTTACTTTTAGTTTGAATGGTAGCAATCTGCGGAATGCAACTTTCTCTGTTTAGTTGATGCCTCTGGACGTGACTGGGCCGGCCTGCAGATCTCACAAACTGATCACAACTAGAGTCGACGCTGATGAATGAGAGGTGCAACTTGAAGGACTAGATTATTGAAACAATTTCAACTTTCCACAACTCTATATTATACGCACAAAAGAGTTGAATTCATTATTAATACAAGGCAAGTATGCAGAAATAATATGATAGTCCTTCCAAAGCAATGAATACGATGACATTGCAAAGCTTTGTATTAGTGCTTAATGTTTGGATTGGTGTACCACACCTCCCAACTGATGTCAGCATGGGACAGGCTCTGCGACAATCAAGGATTCGATGGATGGATTTCAGAAGAACAGTTTGTTCCTTTGAAAATAATCTATATTGTGCAATAAATGAAAATATTCCCAAAAATCAAAAATTATTTAACCTGATATTTTTTCAAATGTCACCTAAATGGTGATGTTCTGTGTATAATCTACCTGTACTCACCTACATATGCAATGGAGAATTAAGTAGGTAAATGTGTCAATACATTTTTGGAAGTTTTGTGTTAAAATATGTGAATAAGTCATAACTTAAAAGGAGTTCTATATCATAAGGAGTCTAACAGTGACCTGTTTAGTGAGACTAATTGACTACAATTTCCCCCCTGACTCATAATGATTATTTCTAGTCCTGTGATTGACCCTTGACCCCGAGCACATACGCACAGAATGGGCTCATTCATTGAACATGTCCCACATCACACTCCTGCTCTTTCTCTCGTGCTTTGTTGCCTCGCACAGTGACAGATATAAATTAGAGCCAGAGCAACTATTAGTGCTGGAGCAAAAACAGTAGTAATGTTTAAAAGCAGGTTTAAAGGAGCATATTTACTGCAATTTCTCTGCCCAAGGGATTCGTCCACATGACGTTCTGATAATGGTGATCATAAATCTGTTCTGCCAGCTGCGATTTTATTGTCTCATTTATATGGTCGCGTTAACATAATACAGGGGAAATACTTATATGATTTGTTATGTATATGCGGTATTTTTGAAATGATGTGGACAATCAAGAAAGACCAGTTTGTTGTCACCTGGTCTACAAAACGTTTAGTTTTCCTGCTGCTGCTTTATGTTCTGGTGTTTGTTTGTGTTTGTGTCCACTTGCTGTTTCTTTGCTTTGCCATGAAAGGGGCTCTATATATCTCAGCACATGGGATTACTGCAGACTCTGATGATAGCAGCCAAAGTATTTTTCCATCCTATCTTAGGAGAGAAAACAAGCTAGTGCTGTCCAATTGACCTGTCAAAAAAATAGAAGCGAACCATAGATTATAAGAATTCCCTCAGAAAACAAGACAGGGTTGGTGTCATCAGAGACTTCTTTTTCTCTGTGTACCTTCTCACTTTCAAAGAGCCAAACGGAAGGGATGAAAACAAAAGACAAGTTCTTATGGGATCCATTTATAAAGTAACGCATGAGATGTGCTTTTTGTCAGCTTTTTGCCAAGAGAGAGTTCATTTCACCTTGTGAAGCTGTTTCTTTTCTCCGGGAAAACTCCAGAGTTCGGTAATCCGTGAAAACATGTCAAAACCGGACCTATCATCAGGTGCACACATGGGAAATCTAAAATGCTACCATCCAATCCAGCTGCTTCTTTCCTCTGTTTGAAAAATGTGTGCAGGGGCCTCTCAACGGTGTGAAATGACTCCCCTGGGTGGGCAGTGAAAAGGCAGTCAGCCAGAGAATGTCACCTGGATTCCTCTCAGTGTCCTCTCATTTGTCACGACTTCACTGCCGAGCGCAGGCACAACCGACAGAAGTGTCTTTTTTTTAATAGTGCGCTATAAACTGCTGTGGCTGCTGCTGTGTTCGGTCATGTTGAGAAACAATCTCGCAGCCTTCACAAATGTTTTGTCTGGGATCCATGCTCTCAGTTGCACTAACAATTTAGTGTCTGAAAATAGCGATTGTCGCAACTTTTTCATTTACTTTTACAGTGACATAACCCCTTTTTTTCCCAGAACACCCATGTTCTCATTGATTATTTCCGTAAGCGAGGAAAGAAACTTGTTTCTCTGCACAATGTTACAATAAGTCCTCGACTTCTTTCTGCTGGGAATAATGCGAAATGAAAATTCAAGGGGGCGTGTGGCAGAAATGGGAGAAAGAGAGTGAAACAGTGTTTTCGGTGTCAGACTGAGTGTGATCGGTTTGAAAGTCACATTGTGCCTGAGGAGTGTGAAGGAGAGTCATTACATCCACAGAGGAAGCAGGGGAGGTTCGCTTCTCGAACTCTGCATTTGTTTTGAAGTTTGCTTCCAATTATCGTCACTAAGTCACTTCCTCGGGGTAACAGTTGGTATTTAACGTGACCATGTCTTGTGCACTTTCCTAACTGGTGCTTGTTTCTTCTCAACCGTTTTATCGTAAGTGAATGCTTCTAATACGCTAAACTGATAATCCAATTCCTTAGAGCAATTAGCCGCTAATCAGTTTAAAAATGATATGCAGAGAACCTTTGTTAGCATTAAAACAAGATTATTCTTTGTTCAGAATAATTAGTTTGACACAGTTTTAGAGGCCTCTATAGAAGTAAGTGAATGCACATGTGCCATTGCTGCATGACTGGTGTTGCTGGGAAGTCTCTCATTACTAATAAAATGTCTCCTTCTGCACTGAGTCGAGGCGCAGCTGAATCCACACGCCCTTTATGGGCTGTGCTTGCGTCACCAATTGAACTCTATTCATGTGTGCTGATGAGTAAACACGGAACATATACGTACTGTATGTTCACAGATTTGAACAGGCCATGTCGCAGCGAAGGAAAGCCTCTCACAGTGTTTCTATAGTCTAACTCATTAGGTTCTATGTGAGATTCTGTTAGAATCTGTATGGAATGGATTAATGTTCCTGTCTGTCTTCACCTTGGAGGTCCCCTATTTGATGGGTCCTGTCAGGACCAGTGGACCTCATTTGGAACAAAGCCTGAGTCCTAATGGGGAAAACCTAATTTCCTAGTCCCTGGTTAAGATTACAGGTAAAATGTGAATTGAGGTGAGGTTAAGGTTAGAATCAGGCATGAAAATGTCTTGGTTAAAGTTAGGTATACGTTTTTGGTTGGGCTCTCCAAATTGAATTGAAGTCGAGGCAAAGTCCTAATAAAGACAGCTGTGCAAACCTGTGTGTGTGTCTATATTTGTGCTGTGGCCTGTCACCGCAGACATGAAGCCATGCTCAGCTTCTATAGGATGTTTTGGTGGCCGTCACTCCCGCGATCCATCTCTTCTCCTCACCCAGTAGCTGATTTGCCACCAGCTACTCGGGCGATTTGCTTGAGGGGTTTGAGGCTGAATATCTGACAACAAGCTGCCACATTTCATTTAAGCAGCACAGTCCTGATCCTGCAGTTCTTTGTCACTTGAGTAGATGTTTATTGAGAGTACTGTATCTTTTTTGCTCTGAAAGAGGCTGCGCCGTAACTCGACTGAAAATATATTTGCTGTGTGTCAAAGTCACCATTAGATGTGAATTTGGGCTCCATGTAAAATGAGCGTTTCACTGCAGTCTGTTTTCTCAACTCTCTTACAGGAGTTTAAAGGAGGTCCTGGCTGTGTGGGCACTGCTTCAAAGGAGGCTTGAGGCCTCCAGCAAAGGCCGCGAGTTCAGTTCTGACCCGGCCCTTTGCTGCGTGTCCTCTCTATCTCCCCATTTCACGCTGTCCTATCACTTCAGGCAAAAGATCCCAGAACATATCTTGATAAGGAAAAACTGCATAAAGTATATGACTCAAACAACCAAATGCAGGACGTTTCTTTGTTCTAATCATATAAAACTGATAACAATGGTTCCTCCACATAGAGAACCCAGAATCTCTCGTGAACACAGGATGGGCAGTGGTCTCTGTCTTGCCATACCATATGTTTTACATAAAGCTTTAGCTTTACTCTCACAGCATTATATTTGAGGCAACTTCTGCCCTTCAGAAACACTAAAACTGCCTCTAGTGCAGTATTTTCACGATGCAAAGGTAATAAAACCATCTACTTTTTACACCCCAAATTTGTGTTTACTATGTGTTTATGGATTCTCAGTTATTCTAGATGTATATCAGTCTTTGTGCTATTTAATTATGCATTCACTGAGGGTTTCTCCTACACAAAAGGCAGCTAGCTGTAAACACGTCCAGCTACTATAGGGCTTACATTGTTGGCATTGCAGACAGAAGACGCCGAACAGAGAGGACATTGATAAAGACTACAGCTGCATGTACATAACTGCCAAGTGTATAATGCTCATGCTCTGCAGGGGTTTGCAATGAATCTTATATGACACCACATACTGTGGGACCACTGACCAAGGACAGCATGTGCTGTACATTACAATATTCTTCTTCATTTGACCTTGTTTCCACATCTCACAGAGTTAAGATGTACATCGTCCATCCCACAGCGAGGATCTGTTTTCACGTATGTTTTCATTCTGTGCGTTGAGTCATGCTGCGCTCATCGATTCATATGATAACATGATGTCCCACCATCCACATTGAGTCATATCTACAGAGGGTATGCAGTCTTGGGTGTTATTCATGCTAACTTAATCAATATAATATTATCATTAGCCTTGGTGGAACCAACTCTGTAGTTAGATTGGTTCAGTCCCTAAATGATGAATGAGGAATTTTGCTGCTGTGACTCTCAGGTTGACCTGGCAGCTGAGGTCCATGAGGACCATTCAAACACCTTAACATTGGTGACACAAAATAAAACATTTACAATTCAATCACCCAGTAGGGACTCAGTCTGAGGAAGCCCCTGAGCTCAGGCTCACATATCTGAGTTACTACACATATCTGGAGTTGATTTACTGCACATTCACTGCAGGTACGCTGCAAGAAGTGAGGAATAGTACTTTATGAGTTGTGTGCGGAGATCAGCTATAGTACTTAGTTCAAAATTCATTTTCACAGTTTTCCCAGACGAACATGTCATTAATATCACATTTAGTTTTCAGGGTTATGTTATATTTGGGCCTTTGTGCTACATGGTCAAGATTCTACAGTAAAGTAACAGTACTAATCCATTTGAACAGTTGAGGGAGAAATACTTCAAACTTTATTTAACTACTCAGCTTTAAACATCAAAACTAGAATGTGCTTTCCTTTTCTCAAGTGTGTGGAAGGCTTTCATCTGAGTCATTGTAACAGCATCCCAGCCAAAGATGCTATTTCAGAACAATTGTATCTTTACCATGTGGTAGTTATTTTGAGATTCTCAAGCTTAATGTAAAATGTTTAAAAAATGAATTGTGCCTTCAATCTGCTTGCTGTTACAATTCAATTACTAACTTGCATTATGTTTTGTATACTTTGTTTTACATTTCTAACAATGCTCCATAATGTACTTATATATATTTTACAAACATTCTTATAGTGAGGCTCATAGGGAAAGAAAAGCAACATCAGGCAACATGCAGGATTAGACAGCAGAATCTCTGTAAGTCACGACGGAGCTGCACCACTGAAACCACTGGACTATCTGTCATAGTTTGCATGAAAACTGTTTAATAAAGAGTTGTCCACTGATGATGTAAATTTGTTGAGCAACCTATGAATCAGCTCAGTTGAGTGTTGTGCACAGTTAAGGCCAGTAGAGGCCGGGGCACATTACTTTTACATGTACATAGAAGTATCCCGAGAGAGTTTTATAATCACAGTTATTCAATAACTTGTCATTACAGTTTTAGCCTGTGACTTGTAAATAGTAATGACAAATAGATTGTATTTACATAGTACTTTAAGGTATAGAGCATGTTCATGCTTTGCACCTATATGCAGGACTTTTTCTGGCAGACATCATTCACACACTGCTGGAACAACCATCACAGGATATTTAGAATTCAATGGTTCAATGGTTCATAGATGGTTATGAGAAGAGGAGGAGCCGGGGATCGAACCACCAACTCTGTGGTCAGTGTAAGGCCCGCTCTCTCGTCTGATCTCCTATGCCACATCTTCAAAGTGTGCTTCGATGCCCTGCTGTCTTTATCTCACATATGTATTTCTTTAAATTCATTAATCTTACCTTACATTTATTACCTTCACCAATGAGGTTGTGTTTTCATCTGCTTCTTCTCATCTGTTTGTTATTTAGCAGGATTACGTACAAACTACTACATCGATTATCATGAAACTTGGACGGATGTGGCCTGGCTCAGGAAAGAACAAATGGGTTTTTGGTGTGCATCCTAATTTTTTCTCCTTCTTCCACATTTCAACCGATTTTCCAGGGAATCATTTATGGATCTTAATAAAAACATCTGCCATGTTTGGGGAACTGATATCTGTGAGTGCATGAAATTGGGTGCAGCTTGATTGAATTTAAGGGGATCAGGCCTTGGCACTGATGCGCAGTCTACTTAGTGCCATTCCAGTTGTGTATCGGTTGGCCTGGTCACCTCACAGCAGAGATCCCTGGGCTTAGTGAGTCCCCGTGTCTGTGAGGGTTTACGGAGGGTGCTCTGGTTTCCTCTCATGTAGGCTCAAGATTTTTGGAACCGGAAGCTCTAAATTAAAATGTGAGAATAACAGAGTGATCACTTTTGTCCACTTGTCCAGGTCAAACCTCACATCTTGCCTGTGGCGCTGCACAGGATAAACAGGCTCAGATGACAGATAGTGTATTCTATAATTTTTCAAGGAAAGACAAAAAATCTTTTGAAATTAAAATTTTTAACCAAACATTAATAAGACATCAACCTTAATGTATGATGTTCAATCAACTGTCCTTATACCAAGTCCTGCAGTGCAGCAGGACAGTGTCTGTCATTAATGAGCAGAACTGGTTCTGGTTCCTGTGCCTGAATGAATCAGTAAAAAGCAGCCTTCACCAAAAGTTCAGTTCAGTGCAACATCTGCGGAGGATTTCTGTTTCTGTTGAGTCACAAGCAAAGAAAGGACAAGATTATTCTGTGGCTTCCAGTATGTGGCTCATCGCAGCATAAGAAGCTACAAAGACGCAAACTGCACAGGGTGTCAGCGAACACAACAATTAAAGTAAGCATCTACGCACAAACTGTGCGTATAGTTACCTTGGCAATGGACTGAGGCCATTAGTGCGCAGGGGGAGAGAGAGGCAACGAGCCAGGAGAACTGTTGTTGGATTGTGAGTTTTGTTTTGTTAGAACACATCAGAACCACTACAAACTGTGTATGACTGAACTGGATTTAAAGGCAGTGTTTGTACTGTTGTGTTTCTGAAAGCCCATCAGCTAAATATTCCCACAGTACATTATCAGATAAAGACCACTCTCAGGTGTCCCTCCTGGAAGCCATAGACGTTTGAGGAAGCATATGGGACCCCTCAAAAATAAGTGGTACCAAATGTTTTTTCCCCGTTTTTTTCCCCCAACAATGGGGTCAGTGTTGAGTGGAATAATTTGCAGCAGCGCAACAGAGCAGTGGTTGTTTATAAAAAACCACAGCTACAGCCAACAAATCTTAAAAGCTAAAAGAGCCAGCCTCCCATCATCAATTAGTTGGCATCAATGGGCTTTCAAGACACTTCAAACATGAGATATGATGTAGAGAAACTAATAAATGTCTGTGTCAGCAGGTTTCATTTTCTCTTCTGCACATTGACTGTTTCCATTGCAGCTCTATAAAAGGATGTAACATCGCTCTACAGGCTTAAGAGACTGGGTATCTGTCATTATTTTATAGTCCATATCCATCATATTTATCATGTTCCTATATAGTCTCTATAGCAGAAACACAAAGTTTAGTCTTTTTATATATCTATCCACGTGTTACCTGTTAAATGTCCATCTCTCCTTCTGTATTGATATAGGAGATATACATTATAGCCCTCAGAGTATGTTATGTAATTTCGCCTGGGGTCGGCTGGGATCCACTTGTTACTGGCAGCAAACCAGGGCCTCCCTCAAAGAACGCTCACGCAGAGAGTGACTCAGAAAAGGCTTACACTGTTATGACCTCAGTCTCTGCTAAATCAGCTTTATGCTACAGCAAGGATACTAGGATCCAGGGTCCTGATGTCACCTGCTGAGCAAACGCCCCTCGCTGTGGGAGGTTGGGAAGTCAATCAAATCCTACGTGTGGTCAGTGTGTGGAGTTTTTTGTGTGAACTAACCAGAGCTGGGTTGCTTTTATATCAGCATATGAAAGGTGAATGTAAATAATGTACGAGCAGAGAGCAGCCAACATGGTCACTGGCTGGTTTCCATCAAATGAGTTAACTGAGCTCTCTGTGGTGATGTGGTTGGGACTGGGACTCACATAAAGTTGCAAAAAGGACCCAGACGTGTCACTGACAACTCTGAAACATACTGGGATCAAGGTAAAACTGCCTGGATACTCCAGGATGAATAGACCTGACTGTAAAGTTACCCAAGCCACTTGGCATTAATACTGCTTTTAACACAGGAAATTGCACATAATGCTCAATAATTTCATACTTCAATTATGGTTTGTGATGTGTTACCACAATGTTTGTGTGTCTTATGTTGTGCACTCAACTTAACACACATCATCTGAAACCAACCTTACATAATACTAACATGTGAAGAAGTTGCAAAGTCATCTTGTTTGGAGAAGTACTCGTCTGGTGCTGACATAAGAAAGAAGAAATAGAAAATAATATTTTGTTCAAAAATGCAGCAGAGACAGTGAATCAGCATTTCATGATTTACTGATGCTTTTTTAACATTAAGGTGCATGTTGTTGTTTTGCCTGATGCATTGAGCTATCAGTAACCTAATCAAGATGCGTTCAGAGTTTTCACATTGTGTCAGAAGCCAAGATTGCATTAAAAGATGGACCACATGTCAGAGGGTTAATGACACAGTATGTTTCACTTGCTAAGCCCCATGAGACAATTCGTGATTGTTTGTTGCACAAATATAAAGTGATTTATTGATTGACAATTTGCCTCATAGGGGTCAAAAAGGTTCAATATCCTCTACCCTATTCTAGAGTGAGGAAAACCACCTGCTCATATATACACGCTTTACAAAGAGGCAGCTGTCATGATGTTTCCTTCCGTTGTTATAGCATCAAATAAATTATTAAATCCAAATTAAGCAGATGAATGAACAGGTGAACATAGATGGTAATAGAACTACCTAAAATGACAGACACCATCTTTTTGTTAAAAGTATTTTGTTTATAGTTTGACCTTTTGCTTTGCTCTACATCTCATCTGTTAACATGGAGGAGGCAGGATTCATGACTTGTACTGCAGCCAGCCACCAGATGGCGATTGAGACACTTTGGCTTCGGTCTTGGAGCTGTCATCCATCTTTATTTACACTCTGTGGTCTGACTCAATCCCCTCAGTGCTGCTACAAACTCACAGATTCTTACCATAACTAACAATGGGGGGAAAAAACAGATGACATTAACAGCTTTTAACATGGTGCCTTTCGCTGTTTCTCCATGCTTTTTTTTAACTGCATCAATAATCTATTTAACATTGAGCTTGCACAGGTCTTCCAGGACTATACATCTAAGCTACTTTACTGCCTGCTGATGGGAAAGGCAGAGGAATAAATTGGAAACAGCTTGAAGTTCGGTAGTCGATGAGCTTTACTGCCCAAAAGGGAATACAACATGAACGTGCAGTCCGGGGGAACCTCAGCATGCTCTGCAGAGTATAGAACCCATAATGGAAAATAATCATATTAACATGAAGACGATTGCCTTGTTTTTTTCCATGAGGTATAGAAACGACATCTAGAGCAGCATCTATTGTCAATTTGATGTGCTTTGTTTTCTTAAGCTGCAGCATCTGGGTTATTACACAAAACAGATGAAAGATCTTTAATGTGATTTTTTCATTATGAACTATGTGTGCAAAAATCCAACCACCACCCATTTTAAACACAAAAAAAAGTTATGGTTTCAGGCTGGGTTCCTTTGAAATGAACTGTAGAGCTCTTACAAACTGAAGATGCCAGCATCCCATACACAAAGGACTTCACTGTTTCACATGTTTCTTTACGTTGTTGTAGTTTCTTTCCCTCATGCATGACAAGTTTAGGTGAGGGGGAACCTGAAGCTGAGTCTCTGCTGCATGTTTGTTTTTTGTTTTGTTTTTTTAACAAGTCAACCCAATGATGATGTTGTGTTGTCCTAAGCTTTAAGAAGAGTCCTGCAAAATGCACTGATGTGTTTTTTCTTTGAGGTTAATAAAAAGCTACTACTGTGTGTATGTGGTGTGATTGCATTTTCTTACCTTTGTTGCATGCAGCCAACTGAAGCAGTTGTCTTGGAGCGGTGCAGTAAAGGGTGGTTGGAGCATTTTGAGCACAGATGGAAAGAAAAGAAGTGTGATTATGGTGCAGGAGTAGATCAGTGTGGACTCTTTCGCTCTTGTAGAAACTTTCTTTAATTCTAGCTGACTGCTGCTGCCCTCAGTGAAAGAAAAACATTAGATAAGTATTATAAGTGAATAACTATATAGGGTCATTTTTCCTCTTTATCTATCGCTCTATATGTATCTCTATCTATGGCCGTTTACAGACATGAACTCCTGATCTTCACAATGGGTTTAGGACTTTCTTCAGAGTTTGCCTTTGACGAAGAACGCAGCATGAGATTCTCTGGCAGGAGGCGTTCACAATAACCCCTCTGCAGTATTTATGTGAAGGGGTGCAGCAGCATGCAGGATGCAAGGTGTGATTTATAAATTCCGCTGCAGAGATCAGGGTTATTTTGTCATCAACACCAACTTCAGCGTTTACGACCAAAAGTGCTCGAATCTCAATGTCTTTCTAAGCTGAAATCCTTGTTGGTGTTCTCTGTGTATAGGTTCTTTTTTCATTGTGAGATATTTGCATTCTTCTTGTTTTATTAAGTTTTGCGTCCAGTCTGTTGCGTGTTAAAAAACGTCATCAATGCAACTGCATTATGTTATGTCTGTATTTATTTTCATAATGTAAAAATATCTGTGTATCTTATCTATCTTGTATGTCACTTTCTGTTGTCACCATTTCACAAATAAAGGGAGTTAATCAGACATTATGATGAGTTTTTTCAAGAGGGCTGGCAGGAAATACTCCAGAGAATGTGCAAAGCATACGCTCACAAATAGCCAGGAGATTATCCGGACTTCAGTGCATGTCTGAAAGGTTTTAGAAAAAGCTATCTGTGATTCTTCTCGTCTTTTCTCCCCCTCCATTGTTCTCACAGTTCTCCTATGAAGACAACATGTGGAAGCTATCCTCATGTTGCAATGTAGATCAGGGAACAGGGAGGCAGCTACAGGCAGCTGCACATCGCGGTTAAAATGGCAGCACAATCAGCCAGGCAAGGTTCAGAACAGCGACACATTCGAAAAAAGCTGTAAATGGTTTCGTGGACGGGACAGGAGCAAATGAAAAGACTGTTGTATTCAAGGTGACAAGAGTCATAATATCCAATTTTCATCTCTCGTGCAGTCGTGCATGACCTGTGAGACTTGCAGCCCATTTTATTATCAAATGAAGTTTTATTTTGTTATATTCATCGAGTTTGGAAGGAAGAAGGAGCAATGTTATGCCTGGTGATGGAGAAGAAAGGAGGTGCATACAGGGGCGAGTGACGCCTGGCATCAATAGGGCTGGTTTCCAAGAGTGGACGGGAAACAGACTGGGAGGAGAATGAAAGGGAATGGGCATGAAGAGAGCATCACATAATCCCGCTATAAAAGAGAGTTACTTTGCCCAGTTCTGGAAAGCTAAGGCTCTCTTGGATCTGATAGCAGAACAAATTCTGGATCGTAGCTTCTGTGCTTTTTATTACATTGCACTCTGGGACCATATATCCCTTTCTTGTCAGTGAGAACATTTCCTGAGCTTTGCACACAGTCATGCATCTGCGATCTCTAACTTGGCACCAAACGCAGTCAAAGTCAATTCTAGCTGAGGGCCATACCAGTAACATGTTTCACTCTGGAGAGAAGCAAATGCGCAATATGCCCATGGACACTGAGCAGATAACCGTGACCTGATTTTCAAATCTCCATTAAACCCATATGTTTCGTCTGTTGCTGCAACTCTAATGAACCACCGTGGTGAAAAGTAGCAAGCGGGCACTATACCATTACACTGCCCATTTGAGGTTGGGGGTTGTGGGGGGCTGGCCTTCCTGTCTATACAGAAGTGTGCGCAGTTTTGAAACCTCAATTCCCACAGCCCAGCCCTGTCCCCCCGCACTGAGGCTGCTGAAAGGCATTTTAGCAGTGTTTAGATAAGGTAAGGAAAGAAAGCTAGAGTATTTTGTTTTCAGAGTGCAGACATGAAGGTTTATGGCTACACCCGAATCACGAGGGAAATGTAGAGATTGATACCCACAAAAAATTATAATTCCCATTTCCTGATTAGTCATTCATTTAGTGGGAGTGTGCGTGAAGACATAGCTGTAAAAGGCAACAGATTGTTCTGTGTTAATACTTATGGTCTGTCACGTTGTGTAATACACATCAAAGTCTATGACTCATTGACCTGAAACTATCATACTTAACCTTGGAGTGTGATCACAGCCGCTCTTATTTTTTACTGCAAGCACAGCACGGTGGGACACGTGCCCCCTCAGATGCTGGGAAAAGCTCCAGCACTTTTCTATAAAACCAGTAATGAGAGAAAGTTTGTGGAAAACAGAGACAATAACAAAACAACCGAAGAATCTGACCGAAAATGTGACAACGAAGGATTTTCAACTCATCTCAACACAAACAAAACAAACAAAGTTTCAAAGTACTGTATATGTGTGTATTCATTACAATAAAGCCAAGCCTGAGTTTGTCAAATACAAAAAAAAACACAACTAACTCGCCAAGGATTTAGACCTGTCCTACATCCTTCCACCAAGTTTTTAAATGATCCGTTCAGGAGATTTGGGGTAATGCTGTTAACTATCAGACAAACAATATATAAACTGTTCTGCTATCAGGTCTCACTTTTACCTGTTTCCCCTGTTGTGTGTTGTATTCCCCTGTTTGGTCCTTGTCTGTGTGACGGCTTGCTGGACGTGGTGCTCTGGTTATTTTGATTTTGCTGGTTCTCACCTGTTCCTGATCAAGAAAAAGTTTCACTTGTTTCCTGTGTTCCAGGCTCTGCTGGATAATCAACTCAGTGGTTACAGTCTTGGCCGCTTAACAGTAACTTCCTTAGAAGTTCCCTTGCTGTGTTTTTGTTTCTGCACAGGATCAGCAAGTCAACAATACATTATCGCCGTGTTCATCTTGCTCAGTTCTGCCTGATCTACCTCAAACTGTTCCTGCTCTTTTGTTTGGACTCTCATCTGTCAGTCCGTTCGGCTGTGGAATCTGGATTTCAGATGTGATAATCAACCTTTCTGCATGTTCAACATCATTGTTGAAGAAATCTTGTTTTCAATATTGAAACCAATTACTGTCTCTGCATCCTGGTTTTAGAACCAGGGTACAAAACCTAATTTTAAAAACCTTACCAACCAAAACTCCTATACTGTTTTAAGACAAAAAATCACTACACGTGTGGTAAGAGTACCCAAACCTACTTTCTGTTCCCAACTTCCCATTACATTTCTTTTTAAATAATTCTTACGTTTTCTCAGACAGTTCAACACCAGGTCGGAATGTTTTAACGATTTACAGTGGGAAGGAAGTTTCCCTGCCCAGTCACATATATCCACATCTGATTAAAGGTGAGAAAAGAACAAGTGACCCAGAGAAGGAAATCTCCTGAAATTATTACCCCTGCAATGTTGAGGGATTGACAGTTTACAAAACCTTTACTCCATCTGAGGATCACTTCCTGTCAAACAGAGGTCCGTTCAGCAGGATTGAGAAGAGAAGAGAAGATGGAACACATCCATCCCTCTCCCATTTCTTCCCTCTTTTCTCACTGCTTCCTGTTACACAAAGGATCCTCTGTGAGAAGAGATGTTGTGTGGCAGACGAGGGGGGAGGGTGGGGGAGTGGGTTGGGGGCAAAAGGGGAAACTGCATTGGAGGGCCTCATAGTCTTGGCTAAACATTCAGAAATAACTTTTCTGCCCTTACGGATACGTCATTTGGCATAGATAGATCAGTACATAATCCATATTAAATCAGATTTTACTTTAAAACTGTATTAATTAATACAAGAATACAAATACTAATACAAATTATGTTAAATTCTCCATTGCCCATAAAGCCCACTAACATCCCGCTTTTGTCTGCAATTGGAAAGGATAGGATCAGGATTCACTCACTGGTCGAATGACAGTATGCACAGGATCTTACCAGCTCCTGTCAGCAGTGATGAAAACATGAAACTCAGTAATTTTGCAGGAAAGTGAGTCGACAGAGCACCTCAGTTTTCATGATGATTCATGATGTCGAACATGTGATACCAGGAGAACCAACAGGAAGGCAAACTTCTTTACTGGTGGCTGTTTTTCTCCTTTAAGTGAGTCTATCCTCGTTTACCAAAACTCTTGAAAAGTTGTGTGTGACGCATCATTATATGTTCAACTTAAAACTAAGGAGAATTAGTAGAGGCCTATAAAACCTGTTTAATCTTATCGAGGTTAAGAGAGGGTAAGGTTAAGTATAAGAAACATACAAACTAACATATAGATTCTCGTGCACAATTACTATTGGCTAGCATCTAATTGAGGTGAATTAGCCTAGCAGCGAGTTAGCTTCACAATGATGGCTGAGATTTCAACGTTATGATGAAATACCTTTTAATGCTTTCAGCTTGACTGTGATGTATACCATAAACAAACTGAACAGTAGACTAGAGGAACAGTAAAGGTGCATTACATTCATCAATCCACTATATTAACACGCTGACATTTGCATTGTGTTGTAGCTTCACTGCAGGAGATGTATCACATCATCTTTATAAACTGCTGACTCAACTTTCCCTCCGTTACTACTCATGAGAACACACCCATGGCGGATCTCATTTTCCTTACGCTGCTGGAAGTTTAATGAAAATAAACTTCCAGCCAAAGTATACTCCTATCAACAATCCAAAGTGCCCTTTTTCACTGGTCCAGACTCAATTATCAATGTAACTAAGGGCTTGTTATTATTGCACGCAAACCTATTAAACACATATAAATTGACTTAATTTAATAAGTTGCTCAACATTTTTAACAACATGTTTCTCTGCACATGCATCTGCCTCACGTGCAACAGTATTATTGTATGTTGCAGTATATGTTCGATTTCCACATTCGATATTAGATAATTGAAGCCTTGATTGTATTCTCGAGTTATATTGTTTTTCTGAGAGAGTCCCTGGTGACTTATTGTGTAGTTTGGCGTGTATCTTTGTTTGACGTGTTGAATTTATACGTGCTATAAGTGAGTGACTTCTCTAAACATCTGCAGAGGCAGCCATCACCAGAGAACCAGCGGCCTCATCGGTCTTTCCCCTGTGTTTGTCTCACCAAATGGGTTTGTGTCTTTTTGATTATAAATGAAGAAACTGCTCTGAGGTAATTAGCGTTCTCCTTTAAACACAGGCCACGGTGTATCTTAAAATCATTTCTCATCATTCTCCATTATCTGTGCGATTGTTCTTTTCATTTCATTACGCTCTTTGCCATATTTACCACAGTACCAGCTTGACACAGAGCTTTATATTTTCACTCTTTTAAAGTATCTTATTGTTTGCATGCTGCCACGTGTGAGTTTGGACAACATCTGTTTCCAATCTGCAATTGAGTGGTAAAAGCCCACTTTTTTTTTCCAACTGGAAACAGATAACTGCATGCTGTACTAGTTTATCCACTTTCATAAAAGAGCACGATAATGCTGCTCGGTTTCAAGTAAAATCCAAATATTGTGCCGGAGAACTGATTAAAGATGATGTTTGCCTTCTATTCACAATGCCAGGTGGCTGAGCAGCCCCACCCCTGTCCTTGGACAGAGCTTTGGTTGGGACCCTGAAGTCCGGATCGTGTGATATTTTATGGCTCCTCACATCAATCAAGAATGAGAAGCACATGTGGCTGTTTGGCTGTTCTTGAATTTGTCATGAATCCATCCAAACTACATTCCAGCCCTTAATAACTCAATTGTCATTGAAACTGATTTTTTCCTCATAGTGAAGCGGTTCAGCCCGAGCCTGGCGTTCAGCCTCCCTGTGATTCAGCATTCGGCATGTTTCTCTCTTATTTCTTCTCCAACTCTTGAAACACTATCGTAAATGGAAATTGCATTAAGAAAACTTCAAAGCTGTATTTTCTTTTGAGACCCAACAAGCCAACATTTTTCAGCTGTAGCTCCTTTTTACCGGCAGCCTTTTTTACACCACTTACAAACCTTTCAGCGAGTCTATGACTTATAGTTCAGGAAGATTTGACGAGTAATGAAGAAAACAGCCGTCAGGATCCAGTGCGGCGAGGGGAAGCCAGAAATGGTGAAGATGTTGACACACACAGGTTACACTTTTCGTGATAACTTTTTATTCCAGTACTTCTTGCTGAAAAAAAAAAAAATGCAGATATTTGTTTTTGTTATAAAGGCTGTCTTTACCAAACACACCCATTTCCCGAGGCAGCTGTAAATTCCCTGACTGTGCCCATGTGGTCCATGAATGCCTCCCAGACACGCGTGATGACAAATGTTTGGGCTTCGACGACATACTGTAATTACGTCTACGTTTCCATGGCTCCCTCTTGTTTATCTTTACACCGCTCCATCAGTATGGAATTTATTGCTTTCCTTTCAAAATGTTTAGAGACCCACTTTTGTTTCTTTAAACGACCCAGCAGTGGTTTTGCATGATACAACCCCTATACCACAGATCAGGTTACAGCTACAGTGACATTTCATTCAGAACACAGTGTTCTGTATTATGTTTTTCTGATTGTGCTCGTTCAACTTACTTGTTTCTCAATGAGCTGCATTAACTATAAAACTACAATACTCATCATTCTAAACATATTTTTTCATGTGTTTTTTATGTACACCACTTCCCTACAATGCACAATTGTTATGAAGACCTTTTGGGGCTGATAAGTGGTGCAAAAGAAAAAATATATATTACATAAATTAACTGCATACAGTTTGGCCACAGTGGTATTAAAGCCTACGATACTTTACAAACACGTCAATATTTCAAATATGACCAAAATAAAAGCATATGTGATGGTTACGATGATGGACTATCTGTCACAGGCAGCTTTCAAATCCCTGCGAGATTCTGCTGGAAACTATACACAACATAGGACAAATTGGAAAAAAAAACATTTAAAACCTCAGAGCAAAAGAGGATACCTATAAAAGCTGAATTAATTAATTAATAAAAGAATGCAAATACTAATTCAAATTATGTTAAATTCTCCACTGCTCAGAAAGCCTAACATCCTGCTTTTGTCTGCAATTGGAAAGGATACTTGGATTTTCCTATATTGAATGGAGTTTTGAGCAAAACTTAACAGAGACACAATTGAGCAACCTTCATGTGACCATGAAATAAACATTTTCCACTACAGGCTCCAATGCAGACTGTGAAACTGCAGTACTGATTCTAACTTACCATCCAGCATGAAGTGAAGAGGGGCTGAAGCTCTGGGAAAAAAGAAGAGAAAAGACAGGTACATGGTCTCAGCTGGCTCGTGTATTTCTTTCTTTCTTTTTGGCATAAAAACTGCAATACTCTTTCATACAGGTCTTGTCTGGCGAGGAAACACCTCTTTTCATCAGTTCCCAAGTGGCCGCCATGCCAAACCTTGCAGCCAGGCAACGGGAGGTGTGGTTAGCAGCATCGTCCAGGTGATGCCCTCCTTGTAAGGCGTTTGGAGAGCGGTGTGTTGGACCCCCCCCCCCCCCCCACCCCCACCTCACACTTACGTGCACGGCTTTGAAAGCGGCTTTTTCCTCTTTCCCTTTTCCCTGTTCCTGGAAATGATGTAGATCTATATTTGAGTCTTGCTCTATATGACTAAACATGGTAATCTCCACGTGTGAGTCATGTTGTGTTTGCAACTGCATTAGTTGATGTAAAACACAAGTGAAATGAAATTGATTACACTTCCAGTTTTCAGACTATGGGACATCTGTTCTGTGAGGTATGACTCAGATATACAGTACGTACGCTGCTCTGAGTCATGAGCTCGGCTCCATACGTCCAAGTTTTTACAACAGATGACACGTGCAGAAAAGTTCAAGACTCATTTCTTCCAGTACAAGCATCTTTACCAGACTTCATCAGATCTATGGCTGGGATTTAATAACACCACCGATTTCATTGATGGGTTTCATTCCTCCATAGGAATTTGTATAAACGATTTCTGTCAGAAAAGTTACAGTTAATTAAGTTTGCCGATGGTAAAAAATCCCCCGGCCAATATCCAGACACTCACTGGTCAACAACCGCCCTTCATTCCATGAGTTACACTGTGAGCTGACGTAACGGGGTGTGATTGTTTAGGTTGTGTTGCTGCAGCGACTCTCCCACACTCCTCTGCAGCTGTTAGGAACATGGAGCCATACACCCACATGCCACCTGGTGAGAGACAGGAGAAAAAAGAAACAGAGCGAGCAGCACAAACAAATGGAACAGCTGTATATAAATAAACAGTTTCTTCGTCACGGAGATCCTTAAGTCAATGAAGGAATAGGATTTGGTGGTGATGGTCAAGTAAGCTGCAGTTTCATGTTTGCAGGTAAATGAAAGTGTGTGTGTGTGGGGGGGGGGGACTGACTGTTTTCCTACTCCTCAAGCAAGAGACTGAATATTTTCTCCTGCATTATTCATCGTTTATGGTTTTGCTCAAGAACGGAAGAGGCCCAACTCGGTATATTCATTGATGATGTGAATTTAACAATTTTACTCTATTTTGAGTCAGATGACATTGGGTTGAATGCTGACAGAGTTTGATTTGAGATTTATTTGATATTTATTAAACACGGATTACGGACTATAGAAATCAATGCAGAACAAGTATATTTTTAAGTTTGGTCCCTTCGGAATATCATTGCTTCACCTTCAATGAACATTTGAGTTTTTAAGTGTAAATCACCTTGGTTTTTTAATCTTGACAAAACCTCAGAATTTAATGATTGGCTCAGTCATCATCGTTTTCTGCAGAAATGTGGAGGTTTCCCGAGGATTCCCCCGACAAGGACGCTATCCAGACCTGGGCCCCGAGATGCTCTCTCATGGTGTATAAATTTACTGCTAAGTGGGCTACTGAAAGAGATATGGGATTGGAGCCATGTCATTTAAAGCACTGAAGTGGATGTGTTCAGCTGCCAGAGGAAAGTCTGAAAAACATCTTTAACTTGGATAACGCAAATGCTTATGCTTGGTCATACAAGGTCACCACAGTATTTTACACTGCTGATCTGAATTTTATTAATAGCAATAGCATGTGGTGTCAAATAAATACAATCAAACAAAAACCGTAAGAGGTCTATAAAGAATGGAATACTTCCCCAACCATGGAAAGAAAATATAACACATTAAGATGATCAGCGAGGGGCAGATCGCCAATGTATAGCAGGGCCAACATATAAAGACAAACAACCATTGACTCTCACATGCACGCCTATTATCAATTTAGAGTCTCCACTTACCCTAACCTCAGATGACTTTGGACTCTGGGGGGCCAAGAACCCGCAGAATGCCCCTCAAAACATGAAAACACGAAGGTCACGGCAGCCAAAAGTGAGGTTCGAACCAGGAAACGTCTTGCTGTGAGGTGACTAGCTACTGTGTGCTAACCGCTGCTCCTCCATGCCTCACAAGGAATCACTTGCTTGACAAGAACATGTCAAAGAATACTGAATTGTCTTGGTTGTCTGATACTGATATGTTGAGTTCGCTTTTTAAAGGGAAAGAATTCTGATTTGGTGAGATTATTAGATTATTATACGATTCTCGAAAGCTGAGACAGAGGAAAACAATTTAATACAACAAATAATAGTTTCTTTAGAATTTGTGGTCGTCCACAAATATAGTACTGTAAAAATGTATCACTTTTCAAATGTAATAGAAGTGGAGGTAGCCGAAGCACTCAGGTTAAGTTCAAGTATTGTAATGTATTTAATCACATTCCAGTATGGTAAATGGCGGACACCATCTGTGTAGCACCAAAGACAAAAAGAGACAGAAAATACACAAAGAACATCCCAGGGAACAGGTCCAAAAACATTGTAAATATAGATTCTCATCACATCAGAAATGGAACTGCAAAACGTTATGAAGGTGTCTGGCCAGGCAGCCCTATCAGACATCAATCATAAGTTCGATAAAATACATTTCATGTAACCTTTTCTGTTGTTTTTTTTCCATCTTTTGAGCCACTTGGCTGTGAAGAATCATTTCAACCTCCTGGGTTTTGTAACTGCTCTGTTGTGGTTTGTGTGTTTCCGTGTCATATCCAGCAGATGGATGAAACATCCCAACACCCGAGCACAGTGGCCCCGGCCACCATTCTGTCATCGCACACACAGCGGCCAGAGAAACCCAACAAAGCCCAATGTGTGGCCACATTGTCTAATCAGGGTCTGATAACAGAGAATATACATTACAAAACCAGATATAGGTTATTTTTTTTGTTTCCCCTGGACTGATGTGGAGTTAATGAGACTGTGACACACCCGCTCAGTGGCGTCACAGCTGCTCTGCTCACGTACGTACCCACTCAGCACATTCGCTTTCTCATCCCTCCCAGACACTTTCAAGCCCCAGTCTCTCGCCTCATTGTGTCATCACTGCCTTATTAACAGGAGCAAACGCTGAATTATCCCCACGTCATTTTCAGAAAAGTTTCCAATTCTAATCACATGATGTCCTGGTGCAGATAACGAGGAACACATGTTTGGCGGTGCCTAATGTGTATGAGGCTAACATGGGATAGCTGGTGCTTGTCCAGCTTTGACCTCTTCCTGTCTAGCCTAATGAGGTCTTTATATAAGAGACTCCCAAGAGTCCAGAAAGTCACTTCTTGGATGTTGCTCACTATCCTGCCTGCCCTCATGCTTCCGACCCTGTGAGCTGCTATATGTTAAAAGATTTGTACCACTCCGACAATGAGCTGGGAGCGCAACCTACAGAGAGCCAGCTGTGGCTTCGCTCACAGCCCTGAGACTTGGCTCTGACACAGCAGAACTGTGAGGGATTCTTTGGGTGGGTCTCCAAATCTGCTCAGGCTCAAGACATTAAATATACACCACATCTAAAAAGACCAGTACATTCTGTACTCTACAAATTTGCGCATGATACAGATGCATAAGCTTGTACTGTATTAAGAATTCTGCAATAATGGACACACAGATGTTTACTAAAAAAGTTTGTCTCAGAGCTTCAGCTCTCCAGACTTCACATTTACTTTCATTTAATGATTCAAGGAGGAAAATGTCGCAGGCAAAAATATTTTTTTTATCTATCTATCTATCTATCTATCTATCTATCTATCTATCTATCTATCTATCTATCTATCTATCTATCCATCCATCCATTCAACATCAGTGTTTGTATCAGAGCTGAAGCTCTCCAGACTTCACATTTACTTTCATTTAACAATTCAAGGAGGAAAATGTCGCAGCCAAACATATTTTTTTAATTTATCCATCTATCTATCTTTCTATATTTCTATCTATCTATCTATATATATATATCTATATATTTATATATAGATATATCTATATATATATAGATATATATATATCCTATCAGATTTTATGTTAAGCCGAAATCCCATATTATGCTCATGAGGCCGTAGAGCAGAGAGCTGCACTGTAGCTCTCCCTTTCTTCTTATACGGTCATGAAGATTATATGCACATTTTCACATTTGTATAATGTGGCTCAGATATCTGCTGATGCACCTGCAGCCCATCTAAAACCAAAGTCCAACACATTTGGCTCACAGGTCTGAGGTCAGGTCCTGTTTGCTTTTGATGCAGCAAACAGCTACAGTTCAGGAGCAAACCATGATGTCCACAGAGTATCTCACAGACAATGTCATGGTGCCGTAGGTGATTGCAGCTCGTGGTTTAAACTCACCTAGTGTGTCGGTAATATCTGTGCCCTCACACTGGGCCTGTGTATGTTTATAATTTCACCCTGTTCCCGGGGCCTTTTTTTCCCCATCTTATGTAACAGTCCCTCAGAACTTCAGAGGATTGGAGGGTCCATGGCAGAGGCAGAGAGGATGTGCCCGGGGCAAGCTGAGACTTTAGAGTATACAACTGAGGCCCACCATGTTCTCTGTTGTTGTCTCTGTGGGGTTTGAACGATTGACAGACGGGGCCGAGGAGAGGGAGAGAGAGAGGCGGAGAGGAAGAGGAGCGTTTTGGCTGTCCCAGCTGTAACAACTCCAGTGACGGAGTGGTCCAGAGCAGCATCTGCAGCCTGCTGCTCCACTCCCAGCCTCGCCGTTTCTCAAAGACACTCCAGACGGCTGAGAAAACGTTTAGGGGAGACCACACACGGCCCCTCTGCTCAAGGCTGGTCTTTCCTCTGAAGAGTTATACTCTGCTGTCTCAGCTCTGCTTTAGCATCAGAGGACACTGAGAGAAACACACTCACACACTTTACCGTAAGTGTTGTAATTGTTTAACTGTGCTGAGGCCCGGTTTTAGCCGACTTGATCCCTTACCCACTTAGTTAAAGGTGTTTATAACACAAATTTAAACACTTCCAAACAGGAAGAGATAAATAGGAACTGTAGCTTTGAATGCATGTATAGAATATATAACATGGGGAGGGAAATAAAGAGAGGGAGTAGGAGAATGTGTGTGTGGGGGGGGGGGGGGGGGGGACAATAAAGAAAGTGAAGGAAAATGAGTCAAAGCATGATTTGCAAGCAGAGCGTCATCATACATCCTTTTTATGAGACATGTACATTTAATGCTCTTGCATCAAATGTACATGTAAGCCAAGCAAGTACATGTCACTTCTATAACTTGTGTCTGTGTGTGTGTGTGTGTGTGTGTGTGTGTGTGTGTCTGGGGGGGGGGGGGGGGGGGGGGGAGTTCAGGCCCACTACAGAGTTCAGAGTTAACCACAATTACAACATTTAACTTACAAGCATTAAAACTGATTTGTTTATTTGAAGAATAATAAAGATATTTTCAAAACAAACAAAATTAAGTGGATCATAAAACCAGAATGAGTTCATGTTAATAGAGTGGAAACAGGTGATAAAACACTGGATGTGATGCACTCACTCAACTCTACTGAGAATAAATGTATAGCTGATTAATTTCAGTGATGTGACCTAAACTTTATTATTATTCTCTGTATAGCATTTCTCACTGGAACCATTAACTCAGGATAAGTATCTGAATGTTAACTGTCTGGGGCTTTGTCTCTGCTCATATCCTTCGTTCTGCCCTAAAGGAGAGGAGGGCGTCTTTCCCCAATAATGTGGCAAACGGGAGCCCAGTATAGAGATGGGAGCATGGTGATGGGCTGAGAGGAGGGGGAGTGGTCTCAGCCATGCAGGGCTTCAATAAAAGGCACTTGTCTGGACTTCTGAGGAACCCAAATTTTCCAGTAGCACCACAGGCGGCTGCTGCACAAAGACAGACAGAAGGACGGACAGCTAGATGACAAATAATTAAAAGACAAGAAATATCATTTGGGTTCTTTTTTTTAAATCAAATTTGACATTTTAGATAACTTAGCACAGTTTTTTACTTTGTAAGTTTTATATTTATATTTTAGTGAAGAGGGAAAAAAGAGAAAATGATGAGTCTGCTTTGCATCACAGTAATCGCCTTGACCCTGGCTGGCAGTGCGTTCGGTCAGGTGACCATCCCCCCCTTCCAACTAACAGGTAAGTTTCAATTTCTGTATAAATAAATACTATGTGTATCACTTGCAAAAGTATATTTCAAAGTGCACTGTTGTATATTTTGTAAAATGCAGCTGTGTGTATTTATCTTTGTGTGAATAAGTGCGTTTGTGCATGGGAAAATAAAGAGGATGATCTGTGTTAGGGCTTCTGATAAAAGTGCTAAAGTGCACAGGGTTGTGTAACAGCAGGCTCATTGTTGCAGTAGGTAGCAGAGTCGTCTCTGGGGCAACACACACAGGCACAGTGTGACCCACCGTTAGCTCATTGACTTGCTGCATGCAGATCACCACAGCACGGCCCGGCTGCTGAATAAATCACACTGTCATTCACTGAGGCTCCCTGGACCACACCACTCCTGCTGCTGGTTCGACTCCTAACACGGGTCACAGGTGCCTCAGTGGCTGAAACTAGGCCAGTAGTGCTTGTTCCTTTTCAGATGTAAATCCTTAAAAAATTGTCAGGAATTTCTCAGTGTCAATACATTTTGTGTCATTTTATCCATTTTCTGTCATGTTTTTGTTCCTCTTGCAAACAGAACATGAAACCTTTGATTTAAGGCTTATCACAGAGCACCTGCACTCCATCATGGGGCCGTCATAATTCAAATGCATGTAGGCCATACAGGATGAGACACTGAGCCGGTTGCTGCAGCTGCGAGTTATGAAATACTAGAATGGATCCACCGCTGTGCGAGAGGTAAAAGAGAGGTAGCTGGAAGCCTTCATGTTGCATCTGCTGAGTGATATTTAATGTGTTCGCAGCAGTTGACTCAGTAGATGTCAAATTAGGGAGGCCTCAGATTCCTGTCCTCCAAGACGAGAGGAAATGGCTCATCCTTGGGGAGAACCGTTTCTCTGGGGGACGAGATGATGCTTGAACAAACAATGAAATTACTCCCATTTGCCAGTGATGTCACCGGTGTGTATGTAAAGTGCACGTATGTTTATACTGTGCATGACCTCACCGTCTGCATCATGTGAAAGCGTTGGCTCAGCTAAACACAAGTCTGTCCCTGTTGCATTGAGTGAAGCTTATATTGGCTCTGTGAGCGGCGGATTGCCCCTCTGCTGGCTGGCTGTTGCCGCTCCCTATACGTCCTGACTCACTCTGCCACTGGGAGCTTTTTGGAAACTGGCCACAGTAGTGGGCAGAGCGACAGGCGCGAAAGTTACGATTAACGACCCATGGCCAAACGTATAGAGCCCCATGCTGAACAACATCCAAATGACTCGGTCTTCCCCCGGGAGGTAATAGCCTGTTAAGTCTAATGCTCACGGTGGTTGTTAGTTACTGAGGCCTTGGCCCTGTTGCTAGGGGCTGGGTGGAAAAAGGGGCCTGAGGCTGGGTGCCGAGTAGAAAAAGTGATCAGGTTCAGGCCCGAGACATTGACAGAGCCATTGAGTCCCAGTGCATGTGTGTTATGTAAAATGAGGGAAATAAAATGACTCTGCTGTACACGTGTGCTGCAGATGTGTGATCATGAGAGCAGCACACACCCACTCTTTGTGTTTGTTCTGCAGGAGAGGAAAAGTTTATTGGAATTAGTGAGCAGGAGTTGGCCGGCTGCGCTTGTCCCAGCTGCGCTTGTTAATACCTTCTCCACATTGAGACCGGCTGGCCAGCAGCAGATCGACGGAGCTGCAGGATGTAAAGCAACACATGTCTGGCAGCTCTGTCAGAAGGTGTGGCACCTTGTGCATGCACTAAAATACACGTGCAGGGACGAAGCTCCGCATTTAATTACTCTACAGCCTCTCATGCAAGGCAAACATTAATTAGTTCAGAAAACCTCAACTTAGAAGGGAACTTCCTGCATACATTTTAAAAATTTTAATGAATTTTTAACACAATATCCAAGGTTTTGAGGGAAATTCAAAACTTTTTTGCCAAATGATCATCTTTTATTGTGATCATTTACTTTTCATAATTATGAAAATATTTTTTTAATTATAAATACTAAGGATTATAGAATTAAACTTAATTAAGTTAGTATGAGATAATACTTTTTAGTTAAAACTCATGCCAAGCAATTTCCATTTTATTTTTTTTACAGCGATGGATGAGACATATGAGCAAATAAAGCTTTTTTTAATTAACTGAAGCACAAATTATGTTAGGGAATTAAATATATAGGTCACTGATATGTAATTTTCAGTTTCCTGCATGTCACAGCGAAGCAGATGTTTCCGATCACATGCTAATGCAACCTTTTATAGAGTGAGAGAGAATTGTGCTGTGTCATAAACTGGCAGTAGGTCTTGGCTGCAGCTGTGGAGCGTTTTTATTGTCATGCACATGTGTTCATTCATCTAATACTGTGTTGTCATTCCCAGCTGCACTCCTTGCCCAAATCTCAGATAGAACCCATTCACAGCCCATTTTAATGTTAAACGTGACAATTGGCCCAACCTCTGACCTCAGGGAGTTTTGAATAAATAGGATACTGTTTGAGGTGCGACAGAGAATGGAAGGGCTTTCTCTCTCTTCCTGAAAGGCTAAGTACACACACCAGGCTGTTGCTTTGTGGGAGTAGTGTGCCCTAAAATGGTTGGGGCTACATCCTCCTGTGGGACGTGTATCTGCTGGAAACTGCAGGAGCTGGAAAGAGCATGTAATTATTTCCCCACCACCGTCTCTCTGTCTGCTATTGTCTCTCAGGCATCATTATCCTAAAGGTTGCTTCAGAATATATGAGTTCTTTATTAAGCTTTCATTTAGTGATCTATTAGTAATGAGGCTGGCTAGACCACCCTAATTAATTCCGAGCGCCTTTCTCAGCATTAGTTCGGCACACCCCTCCTACTGTCTTACATTTCAGGGTTTTAAACCACATCTGTATTTGTTTCTTGACAGAACAATGTTTCCATAAAGCAGTACAATGAACCCTTTTATTGAATCGACTATATTCTCCTATGCAAGGTTAGAGATGTGGAAAATAGACGTCGGTTGGCGTCACATGTGATGTGTCTGGGGCTGACGTCGCCTTCACCTTTGCCAGAGCTTTTGATTAGTAGCAGTTTAGTCATTCTGGTTTTAATCACACTTAATGCAAACTGCTACCCGTTGAGAGAATTTACGAGGCACAGCCCAGCAGTGAGTCATTGCTCACTGACAGAGCGGTCAGAGAGGAATCTTGCCCAGACATCTTTTAAAACCTGCGCTGCTTTCAATGACATTAGTGAATAACAGCGGCAAGACGAAATATAGCTGACCAGTCGAGAGGCCAGTGAGGCTACCGGGTGTGGCCACTGTGTAACAGAAGTAGTCTCTGGCATATGCAGCCTGTGTGTGTGTGTGTGTGGGGGTGGGTGTGCAGCCTATGGGTTGATCAGAACAAAGGGCGCCAAGCCAGTGGCTCCTATTATTTCCCACATCGCCCATGTGGGAAACATTTCCCTGCGAGGAGCCAGTAGCGCAGTATTCCAGTCTTGGCTCTGCTTTAAGTGAGGCGCCTCAACACAAACTCCTCAGTCAGAGAGCGGAGACAGATAGATCTAGACACAGATCATACATACTGAGTCGCTGGGAGAAAAATAAATCAGAAACTGAGCCGCTCAGGATTCTCTTTTTTTATTTTTTTTGCGATTAGTAGACATAGCAACAGATATGTAATGGACCGTGTTTAAGCATTGGACATGGATCCAGCCAAAAACCACTCAGTTGCATAAGATGGATATGTTATGGCTGCAGACCATTTGCAGCTATGGAAAACCAAATGTAATCACTGTTTTATGTCATACACAATATTAGGTGCAGAGCTTCACTCCCCTTGAAAAGGTTGATTGTTCAAGGATGGCTCTGTGGTGGTGGGGTCAGGGGTCCTGTATATTCCTCCATCTGGTGCTTGTTATTGCCTGGCACAGGCCACCCCCTAGCTGGTAGGGGTCTTCTTAACTAAGCAAGCCCTGGGAGGTCTAAACGTGGACGTGCGAACCCGCGGTGAGACACAGATGGCCTTCCATTTTCAGATAAAGGTTGGCCTAGTTTGTACGGGGAGGGAAGAAATGGAGGATACAGAGGAAACAAGCTAAATGAAAATTAAATGAGGATTCTGTGTATCAATAACGCTAATCAGCCACTAAACTAAAGCCAGTTTGGTTTACTGGTGATATAGTTTACAAATGAATGATACGCACCTTTGCGGTTAATTCATGGGAACCAAATCTTTCTAAGTGCCAGTGCTGTCAAAGGCAGGAAGGAGACTGAAGAGGATAACTGGCTCCAGGGGCAGAAGGTTGGCTTGTCTCCAACACTGTATCTAATAAACCAAACAGGATCCCCCCAGACGCTTTGATACTTGAGTGTTAGAGAACACTTTGACCGTAAGCACATGTGTGTGCATGTGTACTTTCGGATAATAAATACAGTATACACATGCTAAATCATGCTGTGAACAATTATGAAGAAAAAGAAAGACCAACAAGAGCTCACATCTGTGTCATGCCAAGCTCAAAAATCAAAGCAAAAAAAAATCTGGATCCAATCGTCAGAGATAATTATGTAATCATTTGCAGTTCAAGTTCAAGAGTCATGAAGGTGCAATCAAGACCAAACTGCAGGTGAAGTTATGTTATGTCTTCCTCTTTCCAGTCAAGGTGTACGCTGAGCTGGGAGCCAACGTCACCCTTCCCTGCGGGTCCTTGTCCAGTAACGGCCCTTCCTTCGGTAATGTCGGCATGCGAGTCAAATGGACGAAAGTGGCAGAGGACGAGTCACTGAATGAGGACGTGCTGCTCTCCATGGGATTCCACAAGAAGTCCTACGGGAGCTTTGAGGGCCGCGTCTTCTTGGAGGAGATCGAAAACAATGATGCCTCCCTAACTCTAACCGATATGTCCATGGAAGACACAGGAAAGTACCGCTGTGAGATCATCAACGGGATGGTAGACACCATGCAGGAGGTCAGCTTGGAGGTGCTAATCGGTTTCACTGAAGGTAAATCCAGTTTTTCTATGTCTAGCTTGACATCTAGCTCAGGCACAGGCCTCATCTCCTCTCATATAATCGGTGTAGGTTTTAATTCCAATTGGGGAGACAGTGATGTTCACTCACTTTTAAATGTGTCCTTTCTGTTAAAAATGCATGATTCAATGTTTTTATTTCTAGCTTTGAAAACATCCAGATCGCTTCTTGAGGAAAATGAAAAAAGTCAAGACAGCTTGTGCTGATTTATATAAAACCTGTTTAATAATTAAGTCATGATTATATTTGAATACTGTTCAACAAACACATAAAGCATCTTCTGGTTCATATCCTCGTGCATCCGATTAATGTCGTTTCCTTTCCTTCAAAGTATATTTCAACAAAAGAAGAATCTTGCATGGTGACAGATTAAATATTTACAGTATGTCATAGCTCCTCAGACCCAAGAGGCAGCTCCCACCCACATACTGTTGATAGTGTTACACATGTGTGAGGGATCATTGTGGGTGGAGGCATGGAGATAAAAAGAAATCGATCAAAAACTTCTGCTTCTCCGATAAAAGAAATGTTCGGTTACAAACAAGCTGACAGCTGCAGCATCATCTTTCACTAGAATCAGGTTTTACTGTTGCAAAGATTCACTTTTGAATTATGATTTTACAAGTAGCCTCTATCTTTAATTCAGCGGAACTTAAACAGGTTTGATAGAATGATCGTTTTTAAATCTTGGCTCATTTTTAAGCAGCTGGACCTGAACGACTAACACATGTAAGCCCTGAATCACCAGCATAAAACTAAACACATCTCATGTGAGCTAAGCCAGCTTCCCTAGAGAAACTGCAGTGGCCTGCGAGACCACACACTCAAGTGATACTGAAGTGGATAAACCAAAGATTTAAGTGCACTGAGGCAATGCTAACACGCATGCTAACAATTGTGTGACAACCTGCTATGTTGTACATTGCCATTTTATGAGACTTTGCACCAGATATAAAGATGTTTAAGAAAGATATGACCTATTCTTATCGTATTCATGTGATCTCCTCCTTAAGGTGTTGTGTTCCCGTACCACCCCAATCTGGGCCGCTACAACATGAACTTCAACGTGGCCACGCAGGCCTGTCTGGACCAGGATGCCGAGGTCGCCACCCCTGAGCAGCTGCATGAGGCCTGGAAGGGAGGTCTGGACTGGTGCAATGCTGGCTGGCTGAGCGATGGCACAGTGCAGTACCCCATCAACCATCCCAGAGAGCTTTGTGGTGGCACCAACAATGGTCCCGGCATTAGAACCTATGGCCGCCGCAACAAAACAGTCAACTATTACGACGTATTCTGCTACACTTCTGCACTCAAGGGTGAGGATTTGTTTGTTTAGGTTCGGTGCTTCAACCAAGAAACACATTGACTTGGCAAAATATATGCATATAACAAAAATTGAAAATATTCAAATTATTCATGATTTGTGTCTCTGTCACCAGGGCGTTTCTATTGGCTGGTGCAGCCCGACAGGCTGACCTTCGATGAGGCCGTGCAGGCGTGTGTGGATGACGGCGCAGAGATCGCCAAGGTGGGCCACATCTTCGCCGCCTGGAAGGTCGAGAACTACGACCGCTGCGATGCTGGCTGGTTGGCCGACGGAAGCATCCGCTACCCCATCTCCAGGCCACGCAAGAACTGCAGCCCCGAAGAGGCTGCGGTGCGGCTCCTTGGGTTCCCAGACAAGAGCCAGAAGTCTCACGGGGTCTATTGCTACAGGGCCGAGCAGTGAGAGGGTAGACAGGAGTAGGGAAGCCATGACCACCAAAGAGCAGCAACAACCACAACAATTAAAATCAACAATAAAGCAAATAAGCTTTGGATTTTAACTAGCATGAACCCAATACCTTTCTGAAGCTGTGATAACATTTTTGAATTCCTAAAAAATACTGTTGATCCAATATTTTAAATTTCTTTTTTTTACTGTAACTCTGGATTCGTTAGTTTTACAGACATTCCGATGGAGAGCAACAGAGTTAATGTACGATTGATGTGACAGAGACAAGAACTTAATGGTCTTGAAACATCACCTAAGTTCGGTTTGTCCTCCACAGAATGATTAGATACGTGATGATGAACATGTCTTAAGAACAAACCATGAGTTATTTCATTTTATTAACCATCACATCAGTGAAAGATCTGAAATTGATGAAAATACTTGGCTGCCACTACTGAGCTGTGGGTATCAACATGTTATATTGCAGTAAGTAATTGCAGATTTCCACTATTTTCACGATCAAATTTACTGTTTATCAAAAAAATGAATGTAAATGTCTTGGACTGTGACCGATTCTCCATGAATTAACTGCTCCCATTTGATCAACACAATCACACGTTTTTTTTTTTACATTTTGACTAATGTAACCTCATAGAGTGTGTTGTTTCTAACAAAACTTTTTACTGTCGTAACATCTTCTTCTTTACATGTTGATAATGTCCGCCTCACACTTACAGATTTGTTTGTGAAGTGGAGTTTGTAGACGATTTACAACAAAAAACATTTCAGTAAGATAGTGAAAACACAATAAGACCAGATCTTCCCTATTTGCCCCTAAATGTGGATGGATTAATAGTCAAACATGTTGTGATGACGGGATCTGAAAGTGTTTCAGAATAAAGTCAAAACCAGCAAAAATTAAATGGAAATTGTCTCTAACAATGTTGTGTGGTTGTGTTTCTGGTAATGGTGAGCCACCATCAGAAGATGGCACACTTTGTAGATACCCTGTCAGTTAAAAAAACAACACTATTTTGATACTTCGTGTTTAGCTTTTTGCTACATTGTCTTCTTACTGTTTCTAACATATGGTACTTACTGCAGGTTACATGTGGTATTATGGCGATGTATTGTACTTCAAAACGTCTATCATACATGCATGAAAAAGAAAACGTTAAGGTATTCTTGTTTCTTATTGCAATGTACCTTTATCAACAAAACAGTTTCAAATAAAAAATATAACTCAAAATGAAATGTTTGAAATTGCTCTATTTTTCTTGAATGAACCTTTTTATTTCAACCGAAACCCGCGTGTGTTATGAGCTCATTATGGGCTGATACTGAGGTTTAAGCTGAGATTCTAAAAGCAGCATTGTTTATGTTGCCAAATTAGTGAGGCCATGTATCTGGCGTGAGTCCATGTCCTCGAGAGGACTTGAGATTAGACTCTCCTCACTTTTATTTGTTCTTTGGCATTTTTTTAAACTCAGTGCCAGGCTACCAGCCCACCACTAAGTTAGACAAAGGAACACAGTCTGTAAGAGGGAGTGCATGGGAATGGGGTCAGATTTAGATAGATACAGCAGAGTAATGCCAGACCAATGGAAATGTGTGTTGGATTTTTTTCCTACATGGAAACTGCAGAGCTTAGAAACAAGAGAAAAGGGGCTTTTTTTCATAAAGAGACTTTATGAAAAATAGAAAATGTTAATGTTAATTAAATGTTTTTTTATAAAATGAAAAACTTCAGTTTTAAAAAAAGTGAGATTTTGTGAACAAACTCCTAATGTTATGAGAAGAAAGTTATAACATTATCAGAAGAAAGTGCAAATTTAGAAGAAAGTCGTAATATGACAAGATGTGCGGAGAATATAATCCTATTTTTGAAAGTTATCACGATGAAACACATTCCCAATTTAAACTGAGACAAAAAGGCTAAGCCTCTGATATTCACCCTGTAAAATGACACAGCCAAAGATTACGACCTAATTCTTGGAACATTATGACTTAATTCTTCAGATCTCAGATTTTTCTTTCTTCAAAAAGAAAACTTAACTACGATTGCATCTTTAGTGGATCCAAATGTCGTGCGGACTTTCAGAAAATCAGAGGCCTCATCCAAATTGCTTGTCGCTCACAGGTAACCAGATTCCTTTATGTGTGTCAGGAAAAGCGCAGCATGATGGGTGGCTGATGGACTCTCTGGATTTGACTGAGCAGTCTGAGGGGCCTGTCAGGCTTAGGAAATCGTAAGGAGCTGTGATGCCTTTCCGTTCCAAAACAAACCTCGAGAGCTTGTTAAATACCACAGGGACCAGCAGGGGCTGAGGGGGTCTGTGGGTTTTCCGCTGATCACCCATGAGACATCTGCATTTCATGAGGCCAGATTGTAGGTTTTACTCCAAGGTCGGCCTTTAATCACAAGTTAAGTCCTCTCTAATGACAGAGTGGCCAGTCGCAGTGAAAACCACAGCAACACAAACCATCACAAATCAACCGACCTGATGTAATGACCTGGGCCGAGGTGCTTCGTGCTCTCAGGCAGTGCCACTGTGGACATCAAGGCATTGCTGTGCGAGAGGCTGATCTGGGAATAGTGAAGGATAACATACTCAAAAAGCTTCTGTTTCTTCAGCGTAACTAATCTGCTCATTATGCACATGTAAGAAGTGTTTGGAAGTCAAATAGATCCGCTGTCAGCCATGCTTTTGACTGTGTGGTTGGATTCTATGCAGATCTACAGTTCTGCAGCATCGGCCATTTCAGCACAAGTGTCACTTTTCCTTTATCCAGGTCTATTTACTGTAATTCACACTGTTGCGTCCTCCCTGCTCTACCTGGATGTGGTCTTTGGAGCAAGTCTGAAAGGTTTTTCACAAATATATTATGTCTATGCAAGATGCTGCAATACATTGAGTTGAGACATTGATTCTCAAGGGTGAGATTAAAATCATTCAGTTTACTTCACTTCATGTTGAGTGTTTGTTTGAGATGTGCGAGCGCTGTGAGGAGAGAAGTGAAATAACTTTACTCTATTCAATGGCGCTGAACAGACAAAAACTCAGGTTTGTGGTTTAGTCTGATAGCGCAACCTGCTGGCGAAACCTCTCTTTACTCCTCGCACAGTTTACCTTTGTTTAAGAAGAACCAAAACTGTCATTCGTTCTTTACCTTTTGGGACATGCATCAAAGAAGTCCTGTTAAAATCTTGCCACTACATCCCAGCAACACAAAGCAGGAGGATGAGCTACAGACTCTCCACTGAACCAAACATGTGTGTCTTTGGAAACTGAGAGGAAACCTCAACATCTGGAGAAAACCTACACAAACAAGTAGCCTTTATCTTTAATGCAGCAGAACTTAAACACAAAACCACGCAATGTTGTCAATACCTTTCCCAGCATGTCTTTACAAAAAAAGTCCAAATGAAATGTTATTTTTATTTATAATATCCATATATTTTATTTGGTTTCTCTGGTGATTTAAAGCAGGAAAAAAACAACAGTTTGATTTTCGTTTAAAGAAAAAAATAATTCACAAGCATCCCAGACATTCACATTTTAAAATACAAAATAAAAAACTGTTATAAATATGATATTATGTGCACATTAAAGCTGGAATACACACAGAGATATTCACAGACAGACAAAACAACTTTTCTCTATTAAAAAAATCGGCTGAAGACACAAACAACCATCAACACAGACAAATAGTGTGTTAATGTTACAAAATAACATTATTGCAGCCGATGGGGCCCTCCATACTCTTCTGTCCACTGTTGGCATTAAAGATGTAAAAAGAAATCAATCGTATTGTTAGGACACTTCTTCAATGCATCTCATGTAGACAAGTCTGTGACTGTGGCTGGTCTCCTGTTGAACGTTCAATGAAAAACATATGAAGAGCTCTGCTGGCGGGATGACAGCATCGTGTTTTTTACTTGTCAGTACAAACCAAGTCAGGAGGTCGTGAGCAGCTTGAAAATATAAATTACATGTATCTGTGCCTAAACAGCCGTTACGTTCAAGTCTTTTTTGAGTGTTTCACAAAATACATTCTCTCAATGGCTGATTGTCAGTCGACCACAAAAACAGAAAAAAAATTAAGTGTGCAGAATAAAACAAAATGACCAGGAAAACTCTGAGCTACAGCACAGCAGCAACAGATGAGTGATTAGGAACAGTAAACATGCAGTAGCAACTTATCGTAGGTGATGCACTGGACATACACGAGCAGAAAATACAGGTTACTTGAGCCACACTTCCCTTCTCTCCATTTGAAACTGATGATGGACATTGATTTCCATCCGTGGATAAAGGCTTTGTCGATGGGTTCGTAAAAAGTAATTGCAAGGAATCAAAAAGAAATATAAAATTCTCTGTATAAAAATCTATCAATAAACATTTATCTTGACAAGACATCCATGACACACTGTGAAGGCTGCTAATGAAAGGTGGATACTCGGTATTTTGAAAGCTGCCGCCACAAAGAAGATCTCCAGCAGTTAACTGAGCACTTTGGTGAAATTTCCCCAGATCTCTGTGTATTATTAACCTGGAATCTGAAAAACGACCAATAGCAAAGCTGTATAACCATGTTTCAGAACATGATGTGTGCCTCTGGATCTGAAGACAGACTCTTCATAAAGGCTTATTATTATATTTATGTGATACAAAACTCCACTAAGGATCCTTGGCGTGGAGGGTCCTCGATGCCGATTCCTCATAGTTTTTCTGAGAAGTTACAGGTTTAGGGCAGCACGACAACATAATCAAGTCCTTTACATAACATAAGCGCTATAATTTCACAAAAGCGTTTTTTTTTTTGTAGGAATAAGGAACACTTATGGTGATTTTAAATAGCACATTTGGTGTAAAAAGGTATTAGACAACATTCATGGATGTATTATTTGATAAACTCTGTCAAGAGAAAAAAACATCCACAGTTTAAAAAAGAATGATGAGAATACTTTTTTGCTTTTCCAGTAGCCAGCTGAAAGTGTTATTTATCCACATTGTTGTGAAACAGCGCCCCCTTGATAAGAAACATTGTCTGTCAACATCTCTTTTAAAAAAGGCACTTCATTAGATTCCATCGTCGATGTAAAATACAACAAAACTGCAGATTTTCCTCTTGTTTTTTTTTTGATGAGTTTTGTCTCTCTCCTCTTTTCCTTTAGAGAATCCTTTTCCTCCTTTTACACACGCGTCATCCGCAAGTTCTCGTCTCCAGGAGGCTGTGCCATGTTGCATGGCGATCACTGTCTCTTCAGCTAATGTTCAGTCCTCTCCCTCCTTCCCCGGTAGAGCTGATTGTGAAAGCCGAGGGCCTCATCCGGCCGTCTTCGGAAGTTGTTGACGCTGTAGAGACTGCTGTGTTGATGTCTTCTGTGAAAGGACCTCTGGTAGCTGGAGGCTGTCAGGGGGATAAACAAGAGCTCTCAAGCAATGGTAATGTTGTTAAAGTCCTGCACAGTACGAGACACCCAGGACAATCTGTATCTATTGAGAGCAATACTTGTTGTACTTACGGTTATTGCAGGTGATTTTAGGGAGGTCCCATCGTCCATCCCCACGACAACGGATAGTTGGGACGTGCCTCTGAATAAAGCCTGTCCTGCACTGGTACCTCACCAGAGAGTTGATCTCATACCTCTCAAGCTTTTTGCCAAAGGTTCGTGCATTCTCCACCAGAGGGGGCTGATTACAGGCCACTGAGAATCACAAGTGACGACAACTTTAACGTGCAGGATTTTACAGTGAAAGGAGTCACCTTTCTGATTGGTAAAGTCCTTTATAGAATGTGTTCATTCAGGAATGAAAGAGATGTTGTTACCTGTGCCCTTCTTGCAGGTGTACGTGAGGTGGTAGTTGCAAGGAACGTCGTTCCACTGGCCGTCCTCATGCCAGATCATCACTACGCAGTCCTCGCCCGAGGAGAAGAAGCTGTCGGGCTGGTTGGGCCTCCAGTTTTCATATTGCTGGAATAAGAGCAGATTGCAAGGAGTTAAACATTCTGACGAGTTCTGGGAATCTTTACAGGTTCAAAATTGTTGTCAACAAGATCCCCTCGTGTATTTCCCTTTGGATAATTTGACAAAGTCTGATTATTTCTACACACTTTGACTTAGTTCTGTGAAAGAAGAACACAAGAGAAATATCTTAGAAAAATATTACACGTGTTTTCAAAGAGTATTGTTACCATGTCAACACAGATGATCCATATATCATGATGATTTTAATGGATAATTCTGGAAACTACTTTAAATTGACCCTCTGGCCAAGGAACACCATTTGAGAACCACTGCTTTAAAGGATCTTCTATTTTATCTTATTAAAGTCATCATAAAATCCAACTACTCTACACCTAACATACACAACATGTAAACTTTGCCCTGAAAAAGTGCAAAATTATTATTTTATTATATATATGTATTATTCTCAGTCTACTGATGTGATCCCAATAGTAGAGATCCTGGGCTACTGTGGCAGGGGTTTTCCATCAGTGTGATTTTACTTAATGGCCACAAGAGGGAGGAACTGTGTCTTTCCAGGAGCCAACATAAACTCAGCAACTATGACATCATTGTATTTCTAAGGGACCCATGCGGGGTCTGTATTATTAACAAAAGACAGAGAAACCAACAACCAAATAAAATGGGCTATAAAATCATTTTTATATAGTATATTACATATATATATATATCAGTATGGATCTTTTCAGGTTTCTGAAACGTAATTCAGTTCACACACTGATGTGACTTTATATACTTGGCATGATTGGTATTCACGTTACATGCATTATAGAGAATAAATGGCTTTGTGATAATAGACATACATAAGTATTATGTCATATCATCAAACACTCTACGTACGTAGAATTACACGAGTATTTCTGCAGGTAAAAAAATGCCAGACACACAGATGCACATTTAACACACGTGTACAGTATACACACAGCTGTATTCCTGGAATTGATGCTACCTGTAGTCTTTCAGCGCATTCTAGGTTCAAACAGTTTCTTCAAAGCTGGGCCCCCCCTACCCCAACTCCTCCAATCATGGCCCGGGGCTCTGCTACCCTGTCATTATGCGTAACAAACACACACACGCTGACTTCCTGCACTGCTCACTTCAAGTTAACAAATAGGTGACCCATGAGCTGCACAGCAGGCACCATAAAAATCAATCAAACTTTCATCACCCACAGAAACACACACATCCAAAGACACTTCAACTTGGGTGTTTCCGGCCTCTATTGTTGTTAAGAACCAATGACTATGGTCTGATAATGAAACTAAACCTAAGAATGAATTCTTATGCTATCAATATCACACACAATGTAGTTTTATTTATTATAGTCCAATCCACTGGTGGTGATCACCCAACCGGACCCCCTGGGATGCTTCCATGCAGTTTGTTTCTCTTTCTGAAGCTGCGCACAGGTGCTGTCCATCTGTGTCTTCCTGCCTGATGGCTCTTCACCTGGGTGTCAGCCTGCTGGCTGAGCCTCCTGATGTGTGTCGGGTCAAAGGGGGTCCATACCTGTCTACGCCTGCCAAACTCCCCTCTACACAGCATTGCTCACACCCCCATCACCCCTCAATCTCTCAGCTGAGCAAGGATCTTCATAGGCGGTCTGAGCTTATCTTTTAACCCCGAGGCTGTCTCTATGCTTCCCATGTCTCTGGTCCTGGAAGGATTATCTTTGAAGTGAGGACATCAGTCTGTACAACATGGATGCAAATAGCAATTAGCTACTTCCCTGTCCTATGAGGAGGTCCCCGGCAGCTACAACAACTATACCAATCACACCCTTGTGTGTTGTATAAATACGACAATCGTGAACAGTTCTTTCTCCCGGGCATACTCTTCTACATCAGAATGTCGTCTTCTTTGTTGCGGCTGCTTCTCTACTTGTGCTTGACTAAAAGTGACTTAAAGGATTCAGCGGCTCCTTACATCATGTTCTATATCAGATTTATTGGCACAGCAGTCACCCGGCAGTTAGTATGAGAGGAGAAGAGAGTGCGTCATGAGAAAGCCAACACAGGCCTCGAAAAGAACGACTCTCCTAAGACGCCTGTATCTGTCATCAGCATCATTCCAAATATTTACTCTGTCTCTGTGCCATGTTTGTTGAGACAAAAATATGTGAGAAAGCAACCTATCTTACCATGGGCCGGCCGTCAGTCCAGCGGAAGTCGCTGTCAAACATCTTATCATTCAGGCCGATCCACTGGTAGTCCTGTCCAAGACCTGCCAGACAGAGTAGAGTGAGACACAGCAGATTACGGTTCCCTGTTGCCATATGTCCTTTTTAGGAGGAAACGTCTAAATCATTCCCCCGCTTTAACAGTTCACTGTGTATCCACCAATGAGTATTTGATGTGACTTTAATAAAGAACTATTGTTATTTCAATCTTGTCATACGCGTTTTTATAAAATAGTTACTGTGATCTTTAACTTACGGTTGACATACTGTTGCTCCTCGTGGGAAATGATGCTGGTGAGATGAGCCCCATGCATGCGGCACTCTCTCTCTGCTGTGTCCCAGTTTCTCCTCTGGGGGAAGTACTTGTAGCAGTGGCCCTGAAACTTGTGCCAGCCATATTCACAGATTTCTGTATCTGATGAACGAGAAAGCGAGAGAGAATGAGACATGAAATGCATTAACATATTTAAAGGACAATAAGCTTTTAGCGGTTTCTTTCATTATTGCATCTTTTTACTTCAACAATTTAATATATAACCTCATCATCTCATTTACTGCCTCTCCAGTACTTTTAACACCCAATCATATCAACCCCTAAACCCTGCTGTTAAGTCGGACTACTGTCTCTGATTAAGATGAAGGATTGACTAACTGATTAGTTTCTACAGTCTCTGACACCAGCACTATAATACAGTGGAAGCAAAACAAGAAGGAAAACTACTAAGTACCAATAAAACCTAAAAGTATGATCATTATGCTTCAGTAGACAATTCTTCTCAGATTATACTCATTCATGCAAAATCTGATTAGTAAATTCATGCAGCCTGAGCCATGGAGGTGTAAACAGCTCGTGTTTAAGTCAAGCCCTAAAGGCTTTTCTCATCCACACTTAACTCTCATTTTCACCCATTTGATAGCGGCTGTGGGTCCAAACTTTAATAACTTTATACATAACTTGTGTGAAAATACTGTTTTCCCTCCCTCCCCTCTTTGATCCTTGATCAGAAAACTAACAGATAGAAACAGAGGCCGAATCTGTCTTTGAGTTGTTCCTCTTCAAGTTACTTTTTCTCCTTTTCCGTTGCCAAAGTTTCTAAGAAGGCAGCTGGGTCTGCGTACACAGAAGGGGTGTGAGTCACTGATGAGGGATCCTGACAACATTTAGGGTGTAGACACTGAGAAATCAGCCAAGGCAGATGATGCCCTGAGCTCCACCCACTTGGGATGAAAGTAGGGTGCAACTCCAAAACTAAAGTAAAATTATATACGGGTGTGGGAACTTCCAAATAATTTCTTCCACTGTATACCGTTAATGGCTTGTGTACAGTAGAGTAGTCAGTAAATACTCAGGAACTCATGTGATTTCTAATTTGTTTATCTTGTAGTGGATGGAAATGTCAAGAGTGCTCGGGGAAATTCAAGTATTAGCAGACATTACAGACCTCTAGGAAACACTAAATAGAGACAGTAAAAATGGAAAAACCTAAGACAATACTCGGCTGTAAATAGCAGAACTGAATTGTATATGTGATATATATTCCCTTTCTATCTTATTTTCCAGGGAATAGGGTGATTACAATAATTACACTGTGTTCATATATCTTGTATAAAACTACTTTAAGCTCTATATACCAAATGTAGATGAATGGTTAGAACCTTTTACAACACTTATGAAGGAAAAAGCTCTTATTATACTAAAAAAGAACACTCAAATAATTTATAAAAATCCAACAAATTAATCACAAACATACCCTCTTCACAATGCAGCCCGGAGTAGCTTGGGAGGCACACACACGAAAAGGAAGCCAGACAATCTATACATGTGCCTCCGTTGAGGCAAGGATTTGACTGGCACTCATCAATATCTGGAAAAGAAACACATGCAATGAAAAATCTGACATGGGCAAAACAACTCTGTGTCCCTAAGACAGTAAAAGCCATATTTTAGAGCTTCTTGGGAGAAATTTTAATACAGCAAGAGGTATTCTTGGTGCATATGTCCTACCTGTCTCACAGCGATCCCCACTGTACCCAGGAGGACAGCTACACGTGTAGAGGATGCCAATGTTGTGGCAAGATCCTCCATTCAGACAAATGTCCTTTGTACATGAGTGAATTCCTGTTAAGAGATTTAAAGAAGCAAAATAAAAGTTGTATTAAAAATAAATTCATTTCGAGCTGATGCATTTCTCTGTATTTGAATGAAAGCCATTTGGAAAAAAACTTACCTGGGATCTCAACAGTTTCGCCGACAACAGTGTGTCCCAAATCGAGTCTTGCATCTGGCTCGGCGGTTGATTCTTCCTGTTTTAGAGGTTGTTCAACCTCAATAAATGATGGAAGTGCAGTTGAGTCCCTGTCCAGTTTCTCATCCTCATCAAGAGAAGATGATGGAGAGGTAGCTGCAGATTGAACTGACGCTGACTGGCTTTGTGGCTGAGCTGATGACATTGGTGTGAGCTCTGAATGGGTCCTTGTGGGCATTTCAGGAGTAGAAGAGACATCTCCCTCAACAACTTCCTCTTTCCCAGAGGTGTTATTAACATCCCCAGAATCCACCTTTGATGCAGTGGTAGCATTTACCTTGAATACAGTCTGGATTTTATCTGGGGACAGAGACTGTTCCTCTATACTGTCAACCTTTGGTTTATTTGTAGTCTCTAGTAACCCTTCAGACACACTGTCAGGCTTGCCGGAGACATTTTCAGTCTCATTGCTGAGGACGGATGGTGATTTAGTTATGGCAGATAGAAGGCTACCATCCATCGTGATGGTGCTTTCTGTGGTGATGTTTTCTTCTGAGCTGCTGCTGCTTTCTGAACTCTCAGAACTAGAGGATGATGCTGCACTGATATTTCCTGATGCAGATGGCAAGACAGTGATAGCTGCTGCTACTACAGGGGATTGAGTTGCCTTTTCTCTTGCGCTACTTTCAGTACTGCTCCGTGAGTCAACAAGTGTACTCTCAGGTAGTTGAGAAACAGACGGTGGTGTAGTAATGAACATTGCTACTTCTTCTGTTGTTGCAGTTTTATTGTGTTGTGGAACAGATTCAACAAAGCTGGGGTCTACTACATCATAATCTGGGTCTGGGTAAACATAATCTGGAGTAGGTGCTACTTGGACATCAGGTTTTGGAGATGGTTCTGTCTTTGCATCAATTGAGACCTGTTCAGGAGTGGGTTCAACTGTTCCTTTTTTATCTTCAGCGACTGAGGAAGTTGTTTCACGACTTTCAAAAATAGGGTGAGTGGTGGTCAGTGACAAATCCACGGAGGAAAGATCAGTGCTAGGTCGGTGTGTCAGCGTGATCTCTGACTTGACTTGTTCAAATGAATCCTGGAGAGTTGTTAGGTGCTGTACAGGGGAAACTGTTGTAGCAAAGTGGACCATAACATCAGGCTGTGATGGTGTTGATGCTGAAAGGACATTTGAAGTAGGTTCAATTAAGATGTGTTCAGCGGAGATTGTGGCAGTGAGTACTTCAGTGTCTGGGCTTGTAGATATTTCAGCAACATATGTAACATCAGTCGGTAGAGGTGTTGTTGTTAGGTCTGAATCTCGTGTCCCCTCATGTTCAGGACCTGTTGATCCGGACATCTCTGATGTTAAATTACTGGTGGTACTGTCTATCTTCGTAGTAGCAGACAGGAATGAAACAGTTGGAGTGACAGAATCAGAATCAAAGCTACCGGGGGTCTTGTCACCTGAACCATCTTCTGGTGAAAAGATCATTTTCGTTTCTGTTGATGCAGAGCTCTTCTCACTCTCTGATGACGTCTTTTCATTACTTGAGTCAGCAGTTGTTTCCGTAATGACTGGGTGGGGAGAGGCAGTCTGTTCCCTGTCTCCTGTCACCATTTTTGGTGATGCTGATGATGTCAATTCAGAGACCGTTTTATCGGTAACATCTGATATGGATGCCACTAATGGAGATTCCGTGCTGAAAAGTGAAGAGGTAGTTTGGGATAGTGTCTCTTTTGTTTGCTTTGAAAGTGAAACAGTATAACTCGCTGATATTTTTTCTTCGGGTTTTGCAGATTCGTCAGTTGCAGTTTCTGGAGTCATGGATTCAATCCCAGAAGGTTCTGTCCCTATAGAAAGTAATATTTCATCTGTAGACGGAAAAGTTGTAACAGAATAAGTAGATGTTTCCTTGACTTCGGTGACTTTATCTGAGCTCCCTTCAGCATCAGTTGGAACTTCTTCAGCTACAGGTGCTTGGCTTGGTGGTTCAGCTGACTTATCTTCCAGTGATGTGGCTGTAGTTCCAGACTGGAGAGTTCCATCACTAGATTCAAAGAGCTGGCTAGACTGCTGAGTGGGTAATAATGGGCTGGTTGTGGTAAGCTCAGTTTCCCCAGAGGATTTGTCGGTGTGGGGAAGATGAATGAATGCGACCTCAGACCTTGCCTGTTCGAAGGACACCTCGGGTGTTGTTGTATCTGGATCTGGGACAAAGGTGGTGACAAACCGAATTATCACATCAGGCTCTGAAGTGCTCTGTAAAGAAGAAACTGTGGATGTAGAAACTGATTCTTTTGTATGCACAGAGGTGATGTGATCTCTCTTGCTTTCTTCATTTGCTGGGGTTGATCTTACTCCATCGATAGGTTTCTCTGTGCTGATCATAGGGGATTTTGGGGTGCCGACCATCTTTTCACCCTCAGATGTCATTGCCTCAGGTGACGCAGTTGTGGCATCTACAATCTTTACCCCAGAGCTCACCATATCTGCCCCCTCTGTTGTGAGCACTGATGTATCAGTGCTGTGGGGAGGAGGTAATGTTGCTGTGGATAGCATTTGGCCCATTTGTATTGTACTGTGCAGAGCAACATCTGAGACAGAAGTGACTGATGGTTTTTCTGTGCTGTAAAGGGATGAGTAACTACTTGCTGGTGGCTCTGCAACCTCTCCTGTAGCTGTTCCAGGTGAAGTTGGAGAGATTTGTTCTGCCTTAACTGTTGTTATAATACCATCACCTGAAATCTCCTCATCCACATCAGAGGCAACAGTTGCTCTCTCAGTGCTGAACAGGGAGGACACAGTTGATTTCACTAGTGTTTTAGATGTTGTCCATTCAGTCGCAGCAGAGCCTTCCTCAGAATCATCACTACTTGAAGATGTATCATCAGATGCTTTACTGGTTGTTTTGACAGCACCAGGTTTGGTGGACACTGGTGTGTGTGGCGTGACAGTCACTGAAGATACAGTGGCTTGTGTTGGCATGGATGAGCTTAAAGATTCAACAGTCATATCGGTACTCATGGCTGTTATTGTTGTGGGTGATGTGGGCACGGTCTGTGGTTTTTGATCTGTGCTGACCATATACTCCTCACTGGATGCTGGAGTGACGCTGATATCTGTTGAATCAGGTAAGGTTTGAAAGGGCAAAGATGAGGATGTGGCAATCTCCGTTATAGAGTCTGTGACATTATCAGCGGTGTCCTCCCTTGATATATCTTCTTCCAACAGCTCTGTAACTGGTTTGGTGTGAGTCTCAATGGGGAAAACAGTTTGTGGTGTCGTTAAATCATATGTTTCTTCAGAGCTTGTGAACACAGCGGTAGCTGGGGTAGCAGGTAGTGATGATGTGAGTGTCTCTTTGGGCGATGTCTCCATAGCAGAAACATGTTCCGTAGATGTTTGCTTTGAAGTCGACTGTGAGTATTCAAAAGATGTTGAATTTAATGGCAAACCAGTGGCTGAGGTTGCATGTAGTGTAACTGGTGAAGAGGTAAAGAAAGTGGCACCATCAGTCCCTGAACCCTCCATTTCTACTGTTACCTCCAGGGTTTGTGTCATTGTAACTGCTGTGACACCTCCAGCTTCCTCTGTCTGGATGATTGGGTAAGCTGAGGAGGAGGGTACAATGGAGATTGTATCTACATCAATGATAGTGTCATCTGTGATGAGCTCAGGAGTGGGGGTGCCTTCCTTCATACTGTCTGTCACTGTAGAGAGCAGCTCATCTTCATTTGTTATATCCTCTGTGAATATGATGGTTGTGCTGGTTGATGGTTTAGACACATGCAAGACCATCGTAGGTGTTTGCTCAGTGAAGGCAGTTTGGGGTTGGCTGCTACTGGGTGTGATGATCACCACCTGTTGGTCTGTAATGTTCTGATACATAATAGAGGGAATTGGGGAAGACACCGCTGTGGGTCCATCTTGCTCCTGTTCACTGCTGGATCTTACTGTGGGGGAGTCAACTGTGGTATGATCACTAACTAAGACTCCAATTGTGTGAGGGGACATAGTTGTATAGGAAGATGCAGGAGTCTCTGTTGCTTGAGAAGTGTAGGGGGTATCCAGCGTGATTTTGGCCTCCTGTGAGGAAACCTGTTCATCAGAGGTTGGTGTGACTGAAACAAAGGTTTCAGTTTCACCTGTTGCTTCTCCAAATGTGATTCTCTCAATCCCTGATGGCTTAACTGTGAACACCTCAGTGGTTTGGTCACCAGAAGACCCCTCTTCTGTCTCAGGAAAAACTGGAGTTTGTTTTGATTCATCAGTTGTAGAGGGAGACGTTTCGGCTGACTGGGCAGGTCTAGTAGTAAATGATGTTGTAATATTCCGCTTCGCAATGCTGTAGAGAGAAGTTGTTGTTGTAGGTTTCTCTGTGCTAAACAGGGAAGAGGATGTTCTCGTCGTACTATCAGGAGACTCCGTGTTATAAACAGCTGAAGATGATATCGAAGATGTCTCAGAGAATATATCAGTTGAGCTGCTCTGGACTGTTGAAGTTGGCTTCTCCGTGCTGAAAAGAGAAGAGGCTGTAGTGCCAGTAGGTGTTTGTGTAATAGCATCATCCCCGGGTGTATTTTTTGTTTGGTCACTTGAGCTCTCCTCTGTGACAGCAACAGCACTAAAGGACACTGAAATTCCCTTTGTAGCTGGTACTGTAATGGGAATGTGTGGAGCTTGGGTCGATGACATGAATTCCTCAGTAAGCTGTGTGCTGGAGGGATTTGAGGATGCAGCACCTGATATGTCCGATGTGCTCTCAGGTTCTTCTGTTTCAGTCTCGTCTGTGGCCCATGTAAATTCAACCTGGGGTTTTAAAGTAGTCTTAGGGGATGGTTCTTCACCAGACCCATCTGCACTGAACTCCAAATCGCCCCCCCCAGAAGAACCACTAGAATCCTCACTATCAATGTAGATAGACATTCCGTTTGAGGGAAGCATAGTGATGCTGGGGATTGCTAATGGCTGAGAAGTTTCAAGTGTATAGGGACTTGTTGTGACAGTACTGAATGTGGTTGTTGCAAAGGTTTGTGGCACAGATGGTTGCCCAGCCGCTGTTGGTGATTTTAGGTGAGTTTTATCTGTGGTTACAGATATTTCATCCCTGGAGCTCTCTACTTCGGTAAACTCACCAAGTGGCAGTTTGCTTTGTGATTCACTGGACTCAGTAGGGGTCACAAACACAGAGATCGCAGCTACTGCAGCTGTAATGGGCATTTCATTTGTGGCAGTGCTCTTTGTTGTTTGTACATGAGTAACAGGAGTAGCGGCAAAATCACCTGAGGCCTCTTTATCATTGAATAATGAGTCTGTGCCAGAAGCAGTGCTGGAAGGTTTGACAGTTGTTTTCACAAAATTAGGTAAAGATTCAACTAGAGTGAAGTCTTCATTGTAGTCCACTTCTTCACTGAGGGGTACTGAGGAAATATCAGTTGGGGACTCTGTGCTAAGAACAAAAGTTGTGTCGGACTGAACTGTGGTAGAAATATCCAGGGATTTAGGTAAGTCTGGTGTATGTTTATCAGTGATTAAAAGGGAAGCAGCATCAACAGTGACCTTCTCTTTGGTGATAACGTCAGTCTCTCGTGTTTCAGGTGACAATGATGATGGAATCTCTGTGCTGTACAATGAGGACACAGACAGGCTTTCTGTATTACTTGTTAAGATATTATCTTGTGTAGCTGACAATACTGATGGTCTTTCTGTGCTGAAAATTGATGAAGCTGTAAGAGCTGCTGTGTATTTGGTGGACATATCAGTTGTCTGTTCACCTGAACCCTCATTGTCAGTTGTTGGGAAAGTATAACTTTTCTCAGGTGTTATTGATTCCTGCTCTGCCTGACTTGTGGTAACAGTCTCCTGTGCTTCAGTTGACTGTGATGTTGGTTTGTCAGTACTGTAGAGTGATGATACTCTGGTAACAGTAGCTGATGAAGTTTCACTTGTTTCATATGCCCGTGATGCAGTGACTGATGGTGACTCTGTTGTCAACAGTGAAGGGACAGTAGATGCAGTGAAGACTGACTCCTTAGTGAACTCAGTGGTGTCGTCTCCAAAACTCTCTGTAGATGTTGTAAAGAGGATTGTTGATGTTTCTAGACTTTCTTGCGTTCCAGGTGCTGTTGGGGCCACGGTGCTGAATAAAGATGATGATGTACCATTGACAACAGAGGTTGAAGAGAACATGTCTGGAGTCCGATCTCCTGAACCCTCTTCATCTATTGCGGTGGCGACAGAAAATGTATCTGTTGGACTTGAAGACTTTTCAGTCTGAACTGTGACAGCACTGTAATGTACCTCAATTGCCAAAGCAGTTGGTTTCTCTGTGCTGAACATCGATGAAGCTGTTGGAGCTGCAGTGTGTTTACTGGATATATCAGTTGTCTGTTCTCCTGAACTCTCTTCTTCAGTTGTTGAGGAAGTAGAACTTTTCTTAGTTGTGACTGAATCCTCCTCTCCCTGACTTGTGCCGACAGTTACAGTTATTGAGCTTGTTGATGATCCATCAGAAACTGGAGAAACTGAGGATTCTGGTGTAAATGTTGACATTTTAGTCTTATCAGTCCCAATATTCTCTTGTGTTCCAGGCGCTGTTGGGGCCATAGTGCTGAATAAAGATGAAACTGCAGCTTTGACAACAGGGGTTGAAGCGAACATGTCTGGAGTTCGATCTCCTGAACCTTCTTCTTCAGTTGTTGGGAGAACAGAACTTTTCTCAGGTGTTACTGATTCCTGCTCTGCCTGACTTGTGGTAACAGTCTCCTGTGTTTCAGGCGACTGTGATGTTGGTTTGTCAGTACTGTAGAGTGATGACACTCTGGTAACAGTAGCTGATGAAGTTTCACTTGTTTCATATGCCCGTGATGCAGTGACTGATGGTGACTCTGTTGTCAACAGTGAAGGGACAGTAGATGCAGTGAAGACTGACTCCTCAGTGAACTCAGTGGTGTCGTCTCCAAAACTCTCTGTAGATGTTGTAATGAGGATTGTTGATGTTTCTAGACTTTCCTGCATTCCATTGTCTGTTGGGGCCAAAGTGCTGAATAAAGATGATGATGTACCAGTGACAACAGAGGTTGAAGAGAACATGTCTGGAGTCCGATCTCCTGAACCCTCTTCATCTATTGCGGTGGCGACAGAAAATGTATCTGTTGGACTTGAAGACTTTTCAGTCTGAACTGTGACAGCACTGTAATGTACCTCAATTGCCAAAGCAGTTGGTTTCTCTGTGCTGAACATCGATGAAGCTGTTGGAGCTGCAGTGTGTTTACTGGATATATCAGTTGTCTGTTCTCCTGAACTCTCTTCTTCAGTTGTTGAGGAAGTAGAACTTTTCTTAGTTGTGACTGAATCCTCCTCTCCCTGACTTGTGCCGACAGTTACAGTTATTGAGCTTGTTGATGATCCATCAGAAACTGGAGAAACTGAGGATTCTGGTGTAAATGTTGACATTTTAGTCTTATCAGTCCCAATATTCTCTTGTGTTCCAGGCGCTGTTGGGGCCATAGTGCTGAATAAAGATGAAACTGCAGCTTTGACAACAGGGGTTGAAGCGAACATGTCTGGAGTTCGATCTCCTGAACCTTCTTCTTCAGTTGTTGGGAGAACAGAACTTTTCTCAGGTGTTACTGATTCCTGCTCTGCCTGACTTGTGGTAACAGTCTCCTGTGTTTCAGGCGACTGTGATGTTGGTTTGTCAGTACTGTAGAGTGATGACACTCTGGTAACAGTAGCTGTCAAAGTTTCACTTGTTTCAAATGCTTGTGATGCAGTGACTGATGGTGATTCTGTTGTCAACAGTGAAGGGAGAGTAGATGCAGTGAAGACTGACTCCTCAGTGAACTCAGTAGAGTCGTCTTCAGAACTCTCTGTAGATGTTGTAATGAGGATTGTTGATGTTTCTAGACTTTCTTGCGTTCCAGGTGCTGTTGGGGCCACAGTGCTGAATAAAGATGATGATGTACCATTGACAACAGAGGTTGAAGAGAACATGTCTGGAGTCCGATCTCCTGAACCCTCTTCATCTATTGCGGTGGTGACAGAAAATGTATCTGTTGGACTTGAAGACTTTTCAGTCTGAACTGTGACAGCACTGTAATGTACCTCAATTGCCAAAGCAGTTGGTTTCTCTGTGCTGAACATCAATGAAGCTGTTGGAGCTGCAGTGTGTTTACTGGATATATCAGTTGTCTGTTCTCCTGAACTCTCTTCTTCAGTTGTTGAGGAAGTAGAACTTTTCTTAGTTGTGACTGAATCCTCCTCTCCCTGACTTGTGCCGACAGTTACAGTTATTGAGCTTGTTGATGATCCATCAGAAACTGGAGAAACTGAGGATTCTGGTGTAAATGTTGACATTTTAGTCTTATCAGTCCCAATATTCTCTTGTGTTCCAGGCGCTGTTGGGGCCATAGTGCTGAATAAAGATGAAACTGCAGCTTTGACAACAGGGGTTGAAGCGAACATGTCTGGAGTTCGATCTCCTGAACCTTCTTCTTCAGTTGTTGGGAGAACAGAACTTTTCTCAGGTGTTACTGATTCCTGCTCTGCCTGACTTGTGGTAACAGTCTCCTGTGTTTCAGACGACTGTGATGTTGGTTTGTCAGTACTGTAGAGTGATGACACTCTGGTAACAGTAGCTGTCAAAGTTTCACTTGTTTCAAATGCCTGTGATGCAGTGACTGACGGTGATCCTGTTGTCAACAGTGAAGGGAGAGTAGATGCAGTGAAGACTGACTCCTCAGTGAACTCAGTAGAGTCGTCTTCAGAACTCTCTGTAGATGTTGTAATGAGGATTGTTGATTTTTCTAGACTTTCCTGCATTCCATTGTCTGTTGGGGCCAAAGTGCTGAATAAAGATGATGATGTACCAGTGACAACAGAGGTTGAAGAGAACATGTCTGGAGTCCGATCTCCTGAACCCTCTTCATCTATTGCAGTGGCGACAGAAAATGTCTCTGTTGGACTCGATGACTTTTCAGTCTGAACTGTGACAGCACTGTAATGTACCTCAATTGCCAAAGCAGTTGGTTTCTCTGTGCTGAACATTGACGAAGCTGTTGGAGCTGCAGTGTGTTCACTGGACATATCAGTTGTCTGTTCTCCTGAACTCTCTTCTTCAGTTGTTGGGAGAACAGAACTTTTCTCAGTTGTGACTGAATCCTGCTCTGCCTGACTTGTGCCGACAGTTACAGTTATTGAGCTTGTTGATGTAACGTCAGAAACTGGAGAAACTGAGGATTCTGTTGTAAATGTTGACATTTTAGTCTTATCAGTCCCAATATTCTCTTGTGTTCCAGGCGCTGTTGGGGCCATAGTGCTGAATAAAGATGAAACTGCAGCTTTGACAACAGGGGTTGAAGCGAACATGTCTGGAGTTCGATCTCCTGAACCTTCTTCTTCAGTTGTTGGGAGAACAGAACTTTTCTCAGGTGTTACTGATTCCTGCTCTGCCTGACTTGTGGTAACAGTCTCCTGTGTTTCAGGCGACTGTGATGTTGGTTTGTCAGTACTGTAGAGTGATGACACTCTGGTAACAGTAGCTGTCAAAGTTTCACTTGTTTCAAATGCCTGTGATGCAGTGACTGATGGTGATTCTGTTGTCAACAGTGAAGGGAGAGTAGATGCAGTGAAGACTGACTCCTCAGTGAACTCAGTAGAGTCGTCTTCAGAACTCTCTGTAGATGTTGTAATGAGGATTGTTGATGTTTCTAGACTTTCTTGCGTTCCAGGTGCTGTTGGGGCCACAGTGCTGAATAAAGATGATGATGTACCATTGACAACAGAGGTTGAAGAGAACATGTCTGGAGTCCGATCTCCTGAACCCTCTTCATCTATTGCGGTGGTGACAGAAAATGTATCTGTTGGACTTGAAGACTTTTCAGTCTGAACTGTGACAGCACTGTAATGTACCTCAATTGCCAAAGCAGTTGGTTTCTCTGTGCTGAACATCAATGAAGCTGTTGGAGCTGCAGTGTGTTTACTGGATATATCAGTTGTCTGTTCTCCTGAACTCTCTTCTTCAGTTGTTGAGGAAGTAGAACTTTTCTTAGTTGTGACTGAATCCTCCTCTCCCTGACTTGTGCCGACAGTTACAGTTATTGAGCTTGTTGATGATCCATCAGAAACTGGAGAAACTGAGGATTCTGGTCTAAATGTTGACATTTTAGTCTTATCAGTCCCAATATTCTCTTGTGTTCCAGGCGCTGTTGGGGCCATAGTGCTGAATAAAGATGAAACTGCAGCTTTGACAACAGGGGTTGAAGCGAACATGTCTGGAGTTCTATCTCCTGAACCTTCTTCGTCAGTTGTTGGGAAAACAGAACTTTTCTCAGTTGTTACTGATTCCTGGTCAGCCTGACTTGTGGTAAAAGTCTCCTGTGTTTCAGACGACTGTGATGTTGGTTTGTCAGTACTGTAGAGTGATGACACTCTGGTAACAGTAGCTGTTGAAGTTTCACTTGTTTCAAATGCAGGTGATGCAGTGACTGATGGTGGTTCTGTTGTCAACAGTGAAGAGACAGTAGATGCAGTGAAGACTGACTCCTCAGTGAACTCAGTAGTGTCGTCTCCAGAACTCTCTGTCGATGTTGTATAGAGGATTGTTGATGTTTCTAGACTTTCTTGCGTTCCAGGTGCTGTTGGGGCCACAGTGCTGAATAAAGATGATGATGTACCATTGACAACAGAGGTTGAAGAGAACATGTCTGGAGTCCGATCTCCTGAACCCTCTTCATCTATTGCGGTGGCGACAGAAAATGTATCTGTTGGACTTGAAGACTTTTCAGTCTGAACTGTGACAGCACTGTAATGTACCTCAATTGCCAAAGCAGTTGGTTTCTCTGTGCTGAACATCGATGAAGCTGTTGGAGCTGCAGTGTGTTTACTGGATATATCAGTTGTCTGTTCTCCTGAACTCTCTTCTTCAGTTGTTGAGGAAGTAGAACTTTTCTTAGTTGTGACTGAATCCTCCTCTCCCTGACTTGTGCCGACAGTTACAGTTATTGAGCTTGTTGATGATCCATCAGAAACTGGAGAAACTGAGGATTCTGGTGTAAATGTTGACATTTTAGTCTTATCAGTCCCAATATTCTCTTGTGTTCCAGGCGCTGTTGGGGCCATAGTGCTGAATAAAGATGAAACTGCAGCTTTGACAACAGGGGTTGAAGCGAACATGTCTGGAGTTCGATCTCCTGAACCTTCTTCTTCAGTTGTTGGGAGAACAGAACTTTTCTCAGGTGTTACTGATTCCTGCTCTGCCTGACTTGTGGTAACAGTCTCCTGTGTTTCAGACGACTGTGATGTTGGTTTGTCAGTACTGTAGAGTGATGACACTCTGGTAACAGTAGCTGTCAAAGTTTCACTTGTTTCAAATGCCTGTGATGCAGTGACTGATGGTGATCCTGTTGTCAACAGTGAAGGGAGAGTAGATGCAGTGAAGACTGACTCCTCAGTGAACTCAGTAGAGTCGTCTTCAGAACTCTCTGTAGATGTTGTAATGAGGATTGTTGATGTTTCTAGACTTTCCTGCATTCCATTGTCTGTTGGGGCCAAAGTGCTGAATAAAGATGATGATGTACCAGTGACAACAGAGGTTGAAGAGAACATGTCTGGAGTCCGATCTCCTGAACCCTCTTCATCTATTGCAGTGGCGACAGAAAATGTCTCTGTTGGACTCGATGACTTTTCAGTCTGAACTGTGACAGCACTGTAATGTACCTCAATTGCCAAAGCAGTTGGTTTCTCTGTGCTGAACATTGACGAAGCTGTTGGAGCTGCAGTGTGTTCACTGGACATATCAGTTGTCTGTTCTCCTGAACTCTCTTCTTCAGTTGTTGGGAGAACAGAACTTTTCTCAGTTGTGACTGAATCCTGCTCTGCCTGACTTGTGCCGACAGTTACAGTTATTGAGCTTGTTGATGATCCATCAGAAACTGGAGAAACTGAGGATTCTGGTGTAAATGTTGACATTTTAGTCTTATCAGTCCCAATATTCTCTTGTGTTCCAGGCGCTGTTGGGGCCATAGTGCTGAATAAAGATGAAACTGCAGCTTTGACAAAAGGGGTTGAAGCGAACATGTCTGGAGTTCGATCTCCTGAACCTTCTTCTTCAGTTGTTGGGAGAACAGAACTTTTCTCAGGTGTTACTGATTCCTGCTCTGCCTGACTTGTGGTAACAGTCTCCTGTGTTTCAGGCGACTGTGATGTTGGTTTGTCAGTACTGTAGAGTGATGACACTCTGGTAACAGTAGCTGTCAAAGTTTCACTTGTTTCAAATGCCTGTGATGCAGTGACTGATGGTGATCCTGTTGTCAACAGTGAAGGGAGAGTAGATGCAGTGAAGACTGACTCCTCAGTGAACTCAGTAGAGTCGTCTTCAGAACTCTCTGTAGATGTTGTAAAGAGGATTGTTGATGTTTCTAGACTTTCCTGCATTCCATTGTCTGTTGGGGCCAAAGTGCTGAATAAAGATGATGATGTACCAGTGACAACAGAGGTTGAAGAGAACATGTCTGGAGTCCGATCTCCTGAACCCTCTTCATCTATTGCAGTGGCGACAGAAAATGTCTCTGTTGGACTCGATGACTTCTCAGTCTGAACTGTGACAGCACTGTAATTTACCTCAATTGCCAAAGCAGTTGGTTTCTCTGTGCTGAACATTGACGAAGCTGTTGGAGCTGCAGTGTGTTCACTGGACATATCAGTTGTCTGTTCTCCTGAACTCTCTTCTTCAGTTGTTGGGAGAACAGAACTTTTCTCAGGTGTGACTGAATCCTGCTCTGCCTGACTTGTGGTAACAGTCTCCTGTGTTTCAGGCGACTGTGATGTTGGTTTGTCAGTACTGTAGAGTGATGACACTCTGGTAACAGTAGCTGATGAAGTTTCACTTGTTTCATATGCCTGTGATGCAGTGACTGATGGTGACTCTGTTGTCAACAGTGAAGGGACAGTAGATGCAGTGAAGACTGACTCCTTAGTGAACTCAGTGGTGTCGTCTCCAAAACTCTCTGTAGATGTTGTAAAGAGGATTGTTGATGTTTCTAGACTTTCCTGCATTCCATTGTCTGTTGGGGCCAAAGTGCTGAATAAAGATGATGATGTACCAGTGACAACAGAGGTTGAAGAGAACATGTCTGGAGTCCGATCTCCTGAACCCTCTTCATCTATTGCAGTGGCGACAGAAAATGTCTCTGTTGGACTCGATGACTTTTCAGTCTGAACTGTGACAGCACTGTAATGTACCTCAATTGCCAAAGCAGTTGGTTTCTCTGTGCTGAACATTGACGAAGCTGTTGGAGCTGCAGTGTGTTCACTGGACATATCAGTTGTCTGTTCTCCTGAACTCTCTTCTTCAGTTGTTGGGAGAACAGAACTTTTCTCAGTTGTGACTGAATCCTGCTCTGCCTGACTTGTGGTAACAGTCTCCTGTGTTTCAGGCGACTGTGATGTTGGTTTGTCATTACTGTAGAGTGATGACACTCTGGTAACAGTAGCTGATGAAGTTTCACTTGTTTCATATGCCCGTGATGCAGTGACTGATGGTGACTCTGTTGTCAACAGTGAAGGGACAGTAGATGCAGTGAAGACTGACTCCTTAGTGAACTCAGTGGTGTCGTCTCCAAAACTCTCTGTAGATGTTGTAAAGAGGATTGTTGATGTTTCTAGACTTTCTTGCGTTCCAGGTGCTGTTGGGGCCACAGTGCTGAATAAAGATGATGATGTACCATTGACAACAGAGGTTGAAGAGAACATGTCTGGAGTCCGATCTCCTGAACCCTCTTCATCTATTGCGGTGGCGACAGAAAATGTATCTGTTGGACTTGAAGACTTTTCAGTCTGAACTGTGACAGCACTGTAATGTACCTCAATTGCCAAAGCAGTTGGTTTCTCTGTGCTGAACATCGATGAAGCTGTTGGAGCTGCAGTGTGTTTACTGGATATATCAGTTGTCTGTTCTCCTGAACTCTCTTCTTCAGTTGTTGGGAGAACAGAACTTTTCTCAGTTGTGACTGAATCCTGCTCTGCCTGACTTGTGGTAACAGTCTCCTGTGTTTCAGGCGACTGTGATGTTGGTTTGTCATTACTGTAGAGTGATGACACTCTGGTAACAGTAGCTGATGAAGTTTCACTTGTTTCATATGCCCGTGATGCAGTGACTGATGGTGACTCTGTTGTCAACAGTGAAGGGACAGTAGATGCAGTGAAGACTGACTCCTTAGTGAACTCAGTGGTGTCGTCTCCAAAACTCTCTGTAGATGTTGTAAAGAGGATTGTTGATGTTTCTAGACTTTCTTGCGTTCCAGGTGCTGTTGGGGCCACAGTGCTGAATAAAGATGATGATGTACCATTGACAACAGAGGTTGAAGAGAACATGTCTGGAGTCCGATCTCCTGAACCCTCTTCATCTATTGCGGTGGCGACAGAAAATGTATCTGTTGGACTTGAAGACTTTTCAGTCTGAACTGTGACAGCACTGTAATGTACCTCAATTGCCAAAGCAGTTGGTTTCTCTGTGCTGAACATCGATGAAGCTGTTGGAGCTGCAGTGTGTTTACTGGATATATCAGTTGTCTGTTCTCCTGAACTCTCTTCTTCAGTTGTTGAGGAAGTAGAACTTTTCTTAGTTGTGACTGAATCCTCCTCTCCCTGACTTGTGCCGACAGTTACAGTTATTGAGCTTGTTGATGATCCATCAGAAACTGGAGAAACTGAGGATTCTGGTGTAAATGTTGATATTTTAGTCTTATCAGTCCCAATATTCTCTTGTGTTCCAGGCGCTGTTGGGGCCATAGTGCTGAATAAAGATGAAACTGCAGCTTTGACAACAGGGGTTGAAGCGAACATGTCTGGAGTTCGATCTCCTGAACCTTCTTCTTCAGTTGTTGGGAGAACAGAACTTTTCTCAGGTGTTACTGATTCCTGCTCTGCCTGACTTGTGGTAACAGTCTCCTGTGTTTCAGACGACTGTGATGTTGGTTTGTCAGTACTGTAGAGTGATGACACTCTGGTAACAGTAGCTGTCAAAGTTTCACTTGTTTCAAATGCCTGTGATGCAGTGACTGATGGTGATCCTGTTGTCAACAGTGAAGGGAGAGTAGATGCAGTGAAGACTGACTCCTCAGTGAACTCAGTAGAGTCGTCTTCAGAACTCTCTGTAGATGTTGTAATGAGGATTGTTGATGTTTCTAGACTTTCCTGCATTCCATTGTCTGTTGGGGCCAAAGTGCTGAATAAAGATGATGATGTACCAGTGACAACAGAGGTTGAAGAGAACATGTCTGGAGTCCGATCTCCTGAACCCTCTTCATCTATTGCAGTGGCGACAGAAAATGTCTCTGTTGGACTCGATGACTTTTCAGTCTGAACTGTGACAGCACTGTAATGTACCTCAATTGCCAAAGCAGTTGGTTTCTCTGTGCTGAACATTGACGAAGCTGTTGGAGCTGCAGTGTGTTCACTGGACATATCAGTTGTCTGTTCTCCTGAACTCTCTTCTTCAGTTGTTGGGAGAACAGAACTTTTCTCAGTTGTGACTGAATCCTGCTCTGCCTGACTTGTGCCGACAGTTACAGTTATTGAGCTTGTTGATGATCCATCAGAAACTGGAGAAACTGAGGATTCTGGTGTAAATGTTGACATTTTAGTCTTATCAGTCCCAATATTCTCTTGTGTTCCAGGCGCTGTTGGGGCCATAGTGCTGAATAAAGATGAAACTGCAGCTTTGACAACAGGGGTTGAAGCGAACATGTCTGGAGTTCGATCTCCTGAACCTTCTTCTTCAGTTGTTGGGAGAACAGAACTTTTCTCAGGTGTTACTGATTCCTGCTCTGCCTGACTTGTGGTAACAGTCTCCTGTGTTTCAGGCGACTGTGATGTTGGTTTGTCAGTACTGTAGAGTGATGACACTCTGGTAACAGTAGCTGTCAAAGTTTCACTTGTTTCAAATGCCTGTGATGCAGTGACTGATGGTGATCCTGTTGTCAACAGTGAAGGGAGAGTAGATGCAGTGAAGACTGACTCCTCAGTGAACTCAGTAGAGTCGTCTTCAGAACTCTCTGTAGATGTTGTAAAGAGGATTGTTGATGTTTCTAGACTTTCCTGCATTCCATTGTCTGTTGGGGCCAAAGTGCTGAATAAAGATGATGATGTACCAGTGACAACAGAGGTTGAAGAGAACATGTCTGGAGTCCGATCTCCTGAACCCTCTTCATCTATTGCAGTGGCGACAGAAAATGTCTCTGTTGGACTCGATGACTTCTCAGTCTGAACTGTGACAGCACTGTAATTTACCTCAATTGCCAAAGCAGTTGGTTTCTCTGTGCTGAACATTGACGAAGCTGTTGGAGCTGCAGTGTGTTCACTGGACATATCAGTTGTCTGTTCTCCTGAACTCTCTTCTTCAGTTGTTGGGAGAACAGAACTTTTCTCAGTTGTGACTGAATCCTGCTCTGCCTGACTTGTGGTAACAGTCTCCTGTGTTTCAGGCGACTGTGATGTTGGTTTGTCAGTACTGTAGAGTGATGACACTCTGGTAACAGTAGCTGATGAAGTTTCACTTGTTTCATATGCCTGTGATGCAGTGACTGATGGTGACTCTGTTGTCAACAGTGAAGGGACAGTAGATGCAGTGAAGACTGACTCCTTAGTGAACTCAGTGGTGTCGTCTCCAAAACTCTCTGTAGATGTTGTAAAGAGGATTGTTGATGTTTCTAGACTTTCCTGCATTCCATTGTCTGTTGGGGCCAAAGTGCTGAATAAAGATGATGATGTACCAGTGACAACAGAGGTTGAAGAGAACATGTCTGGAGTCCGATCTCCTGAACCCTCTTCATCTATTGCAGTGGCGACAGAAAATGTCTCTGTTGGACTCGATGACTTTTCAGTCTGAACTGTGACAGCACTGTAATGTACCTCAATTGCCAAAGCAGTTGGTTTCTCTGTGCTGAACATTGACGAAGCTGTTGGAGCTGCAGTGTGTTCACTGGACATATCAGTTGTCTGTTCTCCTGAACTCTCTTCTTCAGTTGTTGGGAGAACAGAACTTTTCTCAGTTGTGACTGAATCCTGCTCTGCCTGACTTGTGGTAACAGTCTCCTGTGTTTCAGGCGACTGTGATGTTGGTTTGTCATTACTGTAGAGTGATGACACTCTGGTAACAGTAGCTGATGAAGTTTCACTTGTTTCATATGCCCGTGATGCAGTGACTGATGGTGACTCTGTTGTCAACAGTGAAGGGACAGTAGATGCAGTGAAGACTGACTCCTTAGTGAACTCAGTGGTGTCGTCTCCAAAACTCTCTGTAGATGTTGTAAAGAGGATTGTTGATGTTTCTAGACTTTCTTGCGTTCCAGGTGCTGTTGGGGCCACAGTGCTGAATAAAGATGATGATGTACCATTGACAACAGAGGTTGAAGAGAACATGTCTGGAGTCCGATCTCCTGAACCCTCTTCATCTATTGCGGTGGCGACAGAAAATGTATCTGTTGGACTTGAAGACTTTTCAGTCTGAACTGTGACAGCACTGTAATGTACCTCAATTGCCAAAGCAGTTGGTTTCTCTGTGCTGAACATCGATGAAGCTGTTGGAGCTGCAGTGTGTTTACTGGATATATCAGTTGTCTGTTCTCCTGAACTCTCTTCTTCAGTTGTTGGGAGAACAGAACTTTTTTCAGTTGTGACTGAATCCTGCTCTGCCTGACTTGTGGTAACAGTCTCCTGTGTTTCAGGCGACTGTGATGTTGGTTTGTCATTACTGTAGAGTGATGACACTCTGGTAACAGTAGCTGATGAAGTTTCACTTGTTTCATATGCCCGTGATGCAGTGACTGATGGTGACTCTGTTGTCAACAGTGAAGGGACAGTAGATGCAGTGAAGACTGACTCCTTAGTGAACTCAGTGGTGTCGTCTCCAAAACTCTCTGTAGATGTTGTAAAGAGGATTGTTGATGTTTCTAGACTTTCTTGCGTTCCAGGTGCTGTTGGGGCCACAGTGCTGAATAAAGATGATGATGTACCATTGACAACAGAGGTTGAAGAGAACATGTCTGGAGTCCGATCTCCTGAACCCTCTTCATCTATTGCGGTGGCGACAGAAAATGTATCTGTTGGACTTGAAGACTTTTCAGTCTGAACTGTGACAGCACTGTAATGTACCTCAATTGCCAAAGCAGTTGGTTTCTCTGTGCTGAACATCGATGAAGCTGTTGGAGCTGCAGTGTGTTTACTGGATATATCAGTTGTCTGTTCTCCTGAACTCTCTTCTTCAGTTGTTGAGGAAGTAGAACTTTTCTTAGTTGTGACTGAATCCTCCTCTCCCTGACTTGTGCCGACAGTTACAGTTATTGAGCTTGTTGATGATCCATCAGAAACTGGAGAAACTGAGGATTCTGGTGTAAATGTTGACATTTTAGTCTTATCAGTCCCAATATTCTCTTGTGTTCCAGGCGCTGTTGGGGCCATAGTGCTGAATAAAGATGAAACTGCAGCTTTGACAACAGGGGTTGAAGCGAACATGTCTGGAGTTCGATCTCCTGAACCTTCTTCTTCAGTTGTTGGGAGAACAGAACTTTTCTCAGGTGTTACTGAATCCTGCTCTGCCTGACTTGTGGTAACAGTCTCCTGTGTTTCAGGCGACTGTGATGTTGGTTTGTCAGTACTGTAGAGTGATGACACTCTGGTAACAGTAGCTGTCGAAGTTTCACTTGTTTCAAATGCAGGTGATGCAGTGACTGATGGTGATTCTGTTGTCAACAGTGAAGGGTGAGTAGATGCAGTGAAGACTGACTCATCAGTGAACTCAGTAGAGTCGTCTTCAGAACTCTCTGTAGATGTTGTAATGAGGATTGTTGATGTTTCTAGACTTTCCTGCATTCCATTGTCTGTTGGGGCCACAGTGCTGAATAAAGATGATGATGTACCAGTGACAACAGAGGTTGAAGAGAACATGTCTGGAGTCCGATCTCCTGAACCCTCTTCATCTATTGCAGTGGCGACAGAAAATGTCTCTGTTGGACTCGATGACTTTTCAGTCTGAACTGTGACAGCACTGTAATGTACCTCAATTGCCAAAGCAGTTGGTTTCTCTGTGCTGAACATTGACGAAGCTGTTGGAGCTGCAGTGTGTTCACTGGACATATCAGTTGTCTGTTCTCCTGAACTCTCTTCTTCAGTTGTTGGGAGAACAGAACTTTTCTCAGTTGTGACTGAATCCTGCTCTGCCTGACTTGTGGTAACAGTCTCCTGTGTTTCAGGCGACTGTGATGTTGGTTTGTCATTACTGTAGAGTGATGACACTCTGGTAACAGTAGCTGATGAAGTTTCACTTGTTTCATATGCCCGTGATGCAGTGACTGATGGTGACTCTGTTGTCAACAGTGAAGGGACAGTAGATGCAGTGAAGACTGACTCCTTAGTGAACTCAGTGGTGTCGTCTCCAAAACTCTCTGTAGATGTTGTAAAGAGGATTGTTGATGTTTCTAGACTTTCTTGCGTTCCAGGTGCTGTTGGGGCCACAGTGCTGAATAAAGATGATGATGTACCATTGACAACAGAGGTTGAAGAGAACATGTCTGGAGTCCGATCTCCTGAACCCTCTTCATCTATTGCGGTGGCGACAGAAAATGTATCTGTTGGACTTGAAGACTTTTCAGTCTGAACTGTGACAGCACTGTAATGTACCTCAATTGCCAAAGCAGTTGGTTTCTCTGTGCTGAACATCGATGAAGCTGTTGGAGCTGCAGTGTGTTCACTGGATATATCAGTTGTCTGTTCTCCTGAACTCTCTTCTTCAGTTGTTGGGTAAGTAGAACTTTTCTCAGTTGTGACTGAATCCTCCTCTCCCTGACTTGTGCCGACAGTTACAGTTATTGAACTTGTTGATGATCCATCAGAAACTGGAGAAACGTAGGATTCTGGTGTTAATGTTGACATTTGAGTCTTAATGGTTTCTAGACTTTCTTGTGTTCCAGGTGCTGTTGGGGCCACAGTGCTGAATAAAGAAGAAGGTGCACTGGTAACAACAGAGGTTGAAGCGACCATGTCTGGAGCTCGATCTCCTGAACTCTCCTCTTCACTTGTTGGGAAAACAACTAAATTCTCAGGTGTTACTGAATCCTGCCCTACCTGACTTGTCGTAACAGTATTCTGTGCTTCCAGCGTCTGAGATGTTGGTTTGTCAGTACTGTACAGTGATGAAGTTGCAGTACCGGTAGCTGATAAAGACATTGATGATTGTTCCATTTGTTCTTTTGTCACATCACTCCCTGTATTAAATGCAGATGAGCCAGTTGGAGTCACACTGATGTCAGATGAAACAGTTATCCTTGTTTCTTCTGTCTTTGATGTTTCTGCTGATGTTGCCTGACCTTTATAAGTCACCTCATCCCTGGATGTGAAATTTGAACTAATTTCAGATGTATGTGATATTCCTTCAGTGGTTGTGAGCAGAGGAGTTACAGTGCCAAGTGTGCTTGAACCATGAGTTGTTTCATATTGTGTTTGTTTTGTTGCACCTCTCTCTGTGCTGAGCTTGGTGGCCACCACTGTAGCTTCTGTCGATGTCGTATTAGATGTTTGGTCATCTGCACTCTCTCCTGCAGTGCTAGGAAACAGTGAATCGGTCTCTGTTATGCTACTCAATTGGGTCACAGTTGAGTATTGTGTTTGAGTTGTGTCTTCAGTTATATCGGAAATTGTGGTTGAAACAGACTCACTTGTTTTGATTGGGGAAGTTGGGGTGGCCACAGTTGCAGAAGTTGGCTGAACTGAAGCCCCTTTATCTGTGACACTAGTGGTAGTTTGCACTTTTCCTTGGGGTAAATCAGTCATTGCTGATGCACTTTCTGTTGTATACTGACTGAAAATTCCTGTGAATGAAGCCAAAGTTGTCCTGATAATTTCAATAGCACTGTATAATGGGGAAGCAGTGGTTGGAATGGATTCATGAGAGGGCGGAGCAGTTTCATTTAGTTTCTTCTCTTCGTGTACAGTGGTTGGTGCAGAGGATTTTAATGATTCACCAGTGGCAGAAGTGGATGTTTTTTCTGTGCCTGCTGTTTGTACTGTTTGTGATGTTACTTCAGTCTGTTGCTCTGTCTGACTTGTGGTAACAGTCTCCTGTGTTTCAGGCGACTGTGATGTTGATCTGTCAGTACTGTAGAGTGATGACACTCTGATAACAGTAGCTGAGGAAGTTTCACTTGTTTCATATGCCTGTGATACAGTGACTGATGGTGACTCTGTTGTCAACAGTGAAGGGACAGTAGATGCAGTAAAGACTGACTCCTCATTGAACTCAGTAGTGCCGTCTCCAGAACTCTCTGTAGATGTTGTAATGAGGATTGTTGATGTTTCAGATTTCATGGTGGATTCAATAATGGAAGGAATTGACTGCACTGTCTTAATCTCACTGCTAATACCGTCATCCTCAATGCCTGGAACAGCAGATGATATAAACGAGGTCAAACTTGGAGTGACTGTTGTTGAGCTTGTTAGTGCCTCATCAGAAACTTGAGAAACTGATGATTCTGCTGTAAGTGATGGCATTGTTGTCTTCTCTGTTTCAAGACTGTCTTTGGTTGCAGGTGATAATGCTGTTGGGGTCACAGTGCTGAATAAAGATGAAGATGTACCAGTAACAACAGAGGTTGAAGTGAACATGTCTGGAGTTTGATCTCCTGAGCCCTCTCCATCCACTGCAGTAGATATCTCTGTCGGATGTGATGACTTTTCAGTCTGAACTGTGACAGCACTGTCTTCATCCTCAATTGCCAAAGCAGTTGGTTTCTCTGTGCTATACATTGAAGAATCTGTCGGAGCTGCAGTGTGTTCACTGGATATATCAGTTGTCTGTTCACGTGAACCTTCGTCTTCAGTTGTTGGGGAAGTAGACATTTTCTCAGATGTGACTGAATCCTCCTCTCCCTGACTTGTGCCGACAGTCACAGTTATTGAGCTTGTTGATGATCCATCAGAAACTCGAGAAACTGAGGATTCTGGTGTTAGTGTTGACATTTCTGTCATATCAGTTTTTAGACTTTCCTGTGTTCCTGGTGCTGTTGGGGCCACAGTGCTGAATAAAGATGAAGATATACCGGTGACCACAGAGGTTGAAGAGAACATGTCTGGAGTTCCATCAATGATCTGATCTGTGACAGCACTTTCTCGTTCCTCGATTACCAAAGTAGTTGGCTTTTCTGTGCTGAACAGAGATGAAGCTGTAGTAGCTCCAGTATCTTTGGTGAACGTGTCAGTCGGTTCACCTGAACTCTCTCCCTGAGTTGTGTAGAAAGTAGAACTTTTCCCAGGTGTTACTGAATCCTCCTCAGAACTCACTCCTGCAGTGCTAGGAAACAGTGAATCTGTCTCTGTTATGCTACTCACTTGGGTCACAGTTGATGAGTGTGTTTGAGTTGTGTCTTCAGTTATATCGGAAATCTTGGTCGAACCAGACTCACTTTTTTTGATTGGGGAAGTTGGGGGGGCCACAGTTACAGAGGTTTGCTGAACTGAAGCACCTTTATCTGTGACACTAGTGGTAGTTTCCACTTTTCCTTCAGGTAAATCAGTCATTGCTGATGCACTTTCTGTTGTATACTGACTGATTCCTGTGAATGAAGCCACAGTTGTCTTGATAATTTCAATAGCACTGTATAATGGGGAAGCAGTAGTTGTAATGGATTCATGAGAGGGTGGAGCAGTTTCATTTTGTTTCTTCTCCTCATGTACAGTGGTTGGTGCAGAAAATCTTACTGAGACAGTTTTTTCTGTGCCTGCTGTTTGTACTGTTTGTGAAGTTACTTTACTCTCTCCAGTTTCTTGTCTTGTCGCATGTGTAGGGCTTAAGCTTGAAGACAATGTTGCAGTCCCTGCAGAGCTACTTGATGGAGGGCCGGTTGTAAATATGTTTACTTGTTGGACTCCTGAACTCACCTCCTCTGATGTAGACATTACATCAGGCGCAGCTCTCTCACTAGGTGAAATGGAGGGTATTTGGCTGACAGTACTTTCCCCCTGACTTATGACTGCCCCGTCTGAGGTTTGTGCCAGGGTAGGTGCGACAGGTGATGATTCAGTGCTGCTTACGTCTCTAGGTGGTGTTATCTCCGTCTTGGCTGTCGGTTCATTAGGGGCTGAGCTACTGGATACTAAAGGAGCCCTTGTGCTGAAGGCAAATTCTTTTTGGGTTTCGGTCGCTTTCCCTCCCTCCACATCTTGACTGGAGCTCTCTGCAACCCCAGTTGTTGATGTTGGTGTGCTCCCATCAGCGTCATCTGAAGAGGGAGTGGACGCAGACTTCAGTGTAGACTGAATGTCATCTGCTGCAGCTGGACTGGCAGATGTGCTATGTGTTTCCTCTGGGATTTCAGCTTTGGACGTCGCTGTGTGAGGTTCCGTTGATGACGTAACAGGGAGCTTGTCTTCAGCCTTCTGTGTCTGAGTCACTGTTGAGTCACTTTTCACATAATTGGGAGTCACCCCCAACTCGTCTACCTCTTTTTGAACAGATGCGGTGATGACAGTGGTGCTTTCTTTATCACCCTGTGTTGTTTTGCTTTCTTCAGTTGCTTTGGTGATCTGTGGCTCGGCTGGTAGTACACTAGGAACTAGGTCAGCTGAGGTAACTGTGACATCACTCATCCCCTCTGTGGCAATTGGAGCAGCTGGACCAGATTCAGTTTTCTGTGTAGTTTTTGATGGACTTGTGCCCTCCATTGTTGAGGCTGAAAATAAGGTTGAGTGTATCTGAGGGAGTATGTGAGGAGGTGTTGATTCAACTAATGGGATTACATCGGGGTCATATATATCATCATCTGGGATCTCTGTGGGTTCCTCCATAGAATCAGTGGAGCTACCTACAGGGAGATTGGTCCAACTATAATCAAACACAGAGTTCATTTCGTCACTTGCTCCCAGACTTGTCACATTTGCTGAAATCTGGGTACCTTTGGCCTCTGCTTCTCCTGGGATCTGTGGCTCCAATGTGATCTCTTGTTTACCATTTACAAAACTAATAGCTGGAGTGAGAGTTACAGCAGCTTGAGAGAAAAGGTCTGGGTCTCGACTCTGCTGAATAGGCTCACCATCAGCCATGGAGGGGGTGGGCTGCTCAGGCACAACTGGGATGGCAGAAGACTGTGAATCTTGTGGTTGTAGAGCCTGGGCAACTAAAAAGAAAAAAAAAGAAGGTGACGATTTGATTACTGAAAGTTGGTTTAAGAAACACTCAGCATCAGCATGTTTTCTTAAAATCCTGGGAGAGACATTGCATAGACACACAATCACACACATCCCTCTTAAGAGCTGCTGTTTTCATTATGAGTGGATAAATGCCAAAATTCATCACTTTATGAGAAAGAGAAAAACGTATTTACAATCTTGGGAAATTTTCATTTAAACATATATTTTATAAGGCAACTCCACAATATTAACACATCAAATTAAGTTAGAAAAGATAGATCTCTAGGCCAGCAAGTTTATGAATTTAGCCCGAAAGATGTGATGTGCTTTGTAGGTACGATGAGCCAGTGGAGTAGTGAAATCAAAAGCAGACACAAAGTAATATTTAGAATATAAAAAAACCTTCAGAAATGTATCTGTACCTGCAGCACGCAGCAGGTTATCATCATCTACCTACACTATGTTGCCTTGGATGGGTTTTTGTATTCATATAAATTAACAAGGTTTACTGGCTCAAAAATAATCCACCTCCTCTAAATGATTGTCGCCTTAAATCACTGACAAATATCAAACTATCAAAATATATCAGCTGTTATATTACAGCTCAATTCAGTGAACCAATATCGTAACCTATGAAGCTAAGAAATTCCTTGGGTCCATGTCCCTCTCTCCCTCTCCCTGATGACCGATGACACCCACTGAATGTGACACGCCCATAGAAAGAAACATTACACACGATGACTGGCCCAAACAACAACTTTTTATAAGTTCTATTACAACTCGTGAGACTGTTATCCCTACAAGAATATGCATCTAGTTTTGTTTTGCCTGCTCATAATTAATGCAAAGAGAAGTGTGGAGAGTGTGAAATAGCGTCCAGCCTTTGAAGAACGTGGAATTACCAGTGTTTGTAAAATGTAGTGCAAGCAAAGAGGAGGAAAAGATTATCCACACACTGCCACTTGAAATCCTCTAGTATACAAACTTTAGTCTACTCTCTCGCTCTCTCTCTCTCTCTCTCTCTCTCTCTCTCTCTCTCTCTCTCTCTCTCTCTCTCTCTCTCTCTCTCTCTCTCTCTCTCTCTCTCTCTATCTATCTCTCTCCATCCCCCTTGTTTCCTACAAATGGTGATTCAAAAGATTATTGGATGCAACCAAACACCTGCGCCAGCTATGGTCTGCAGAAACTGTCCCGTTGAAAACTCAAGTGAAGCCTGGCAATGGACCCATGTAGCTGACCTTCATAGAATACACGATCACACACAGCACACACAAACACACACACACACACACACACATAATTAGAGAGAGAGAGAGCACTAACCCAAACTCTAACCCCTACCCCCAAGCAAAAGCACATGACGATCAAACTAAACCACTTAACTACATGGGTCATCTGTGCAAGTGGCTTAATTCGACTCATAGTTTAGTTTAAGTGGCAACCTAAAAGTCAGACGTTAGGTTATGAGTGTGCGTTAATATGTCACAACCTTAACCCTGACCCTGACCCTGACCCTGACCCTGAACCTAACCCTAACCCTATCTATGAATTTGTATTATAATCATCATGACAATGATAACCCTAAAGTAAGTGTTATTCTAAAACAAACCTTTTCTAAACCTAATTATTTTTATACAAACCAACGACTGAGTTCCTGCCGTATATGCACACCAATATGGGTCATATCTGATAATTTGGAGAACTGTTGCTATCATTTCTCTCCTTTGACCCTGACAGAAAACAAAAAAACACAATCCCTTGAATCAAGCATCACTTTAGCAAGTGATAGTGAATGTTAAACATATGTTTTGTTGGAGTTAGAATGTTCTGTGCATTGCTTTGAGACATTTGTAGTTGGCACGCCTCAGAGAATCGATCATCAAGTCAATTGGTAAAGAGTCAATTAAATTGTCTTGAATTAATCAGAGACACATGGGCACCGCTCACATGGCTGTAGCACTGACAGGTTTTGGGCAACAACATCCTGATATTACTGAGCACTTTGCTACCATGCAGCCAGACTCAATATTTTCCACAAGGTTCTCCCACACACGCCGGGAGGGCAGACAGAGACGTCAAGGGCCTCAGCTGAGCCACATCATATGCTGCTGCAGTAAAAGTAGCTACAATCACAAGCTTCAGGCAGCCACCAGCTGTCTGCACAGTGAGGGGGACTGCGCGAGCAATGACATCACCTCTTCGGGGGCATCTGTGCTTACTCAGGTAGACTGCCTACACACCTCTGGTGACTGTAAGGCCGGCTATACAAGCTATGCAATGACTACTTTTGGCAACACTGCACTTTGAGTGTGGATACGATTCAGCTTTTTATAATGCATGACATACATTATCCCAAGGGACTTTGCAGAATAAGGTCAAGACCTTACATTACTAGAAAGAGAAACCCAACAGTTGCTACCATGAGCAAGCACTTTTCAACATTAGAGAAAAAACTCTTTGCAACATGGAGTACAGACTGCAGCTCTCCCAGGCACACTCTGTACCTACCACAAAGCCAGAGAAGATCTACAAAGGTCAAATGGCTAATTCATTCCCTTTGAATCCTCTCCAATTCACCAGATCCCTTCACTCCAACACAGGCTGCTCTTCAGGGACGAGGAGTGAGTCACCAGGGCAATGTTTGCAGCTCAGATGGAGAGCAAATTAAAGGAGTGAAAAAGGATGCAGCTGTTGTTTGAATGCGAGATCATGTCCTGTAGATCTAAAAGTCATCGCCAAAATATGCACTTACATTTTCTCAGGCAGAAATTCAGACACTATAATGTCACTAATATATCAAAATCACAGCATGGGCAGGAGCATTTGTTGGAGGTGCAAACACACACTTTGAAAAATAGGTTTTAAAACATCCGAGTCAGGCTATCTGCTCAGCTGAACTGAAGGCGTCAACATGAGGCAGCGGGAACCAGAAAACCAAACACTTTGACTGTGGAAGATGCAAACATGAGTATTCTGTAACCGCTTGTGTATTATGTAGATTACAGTGACCACTAAATAGTATATTTACAGAGAAAGTCACCAAACCTTATTTGCATACCGACATAATGTAATAATTATATCGATTACATATCTAAACAAAAAAACACACATCTGAGTTCAAATATAAAAGTAAAAGGAATCGCAGTGCTAAACAGCATGTCGCCTACGCCAGGTTTGATTCAGCTCAATTTACTTTACCTTCTATAAAATCTCACCACCGATCAAAAGCAGACTTTCTCTCGACTTCAGCACCTTGGACAGCACAACCTCCCAGAATTCTCAGTAATAATATCATCATAAATCCGCCGAAAACACTGCACCACATAATTATTGAGACATCCCAAAATATGTTTTGATTATTGCGGCATAATAAAGATCATGTAATGGCATTTCCTATTGGGAGTTGTATATACATTTAAATTAAAAATAATCAATTCAATCAAATCAAACTTGTCAAGTGTAGCTTCAAAGGTTTAAGGTATTGAGGTTGTTACCTGACACATTCTGCCTCGGCATGGCGGTGGTCACTTGGATGGATTGCTCCTCAGTGGCCGCTGTACGTGGAGTGATGGTTGTGTCGGCAGCAGCTGACGTCATGGAAGCAGATGTAAAGAACTCTGCACCAATCTCTGATGAGCTGTTGTCCTCTGTCACAACGTCACCGCTGTGCTCCGGTACCGGAGTGATGGACTCATCAAAAACAATCACTGACGAGGCTACACTTTCGGCCGAGGTTCTACTCTCTGTCAGGACGGCGGCGGATGCCAGAGACACAGGAGTGGTCCTGTCCTTGTAGGTGACAGCCGGCGTCTCTGCATCCTGGCTTTGAGTTGTGGTTTGCGTTGTCTCTGGTGGTCCTGTGGTCGGGGGCCTCACCTCTTCGCTGGGTTTGGTGTTACACATAATGGTGGTGTCAGTGGGAATCGCAGTGGGGATTGTTGTTCTATCAAAGCTAGTAGTTCTGTCTGACGGGCTGGATGATGTGCTCTGTTGTGGTAGCTGAGGAGGTGGAGGTGCCTCTACAGACAAACCAACATCAATATCATCCATGCTGGGATCGTAATCTGGGTACAGTGTTGTTGAATGAAACTCTGCGGGTGGGGGAGTTGATTCTGAGGAGCTGAAGACTTCCTTGCTGGTCAGTTCGGTTGATTCTGTGGGAGTATCTGTGAGGTCAGAGGTCCACGCTGAGGTTATCGCAGCACCCAGAATAGTCTCCTCAGTCTCGCCTTCTGCAGACATGGGCTCCGTGCTGGGAGAGGCTTCGGTTATGGCGACATCGGGTTGGATTTGGCCGACCACAATCACTGAGTTATCATCAGGCTCCTCAGTGGGTTCAGAGACCGATTCTGTGGTATCACTGCTTTCGGTTGTGTGCTGAATTTCTGGCTCTGGTGTCGGGTCATCGTGTTCCTCTCTGATGGTGGGTGCGACTGTGGTGATTAACTCTTCTTCTTCTCCTGCAGGAGTGGAGCGCGGTGGAGCCATACTGGTAGAGAACATAGATGGAGCATTTGAAGGATCTGGAGATTCATCTGCCTCTGATACAGTTACAGATTTTGGGGGTTGCGTAGGGGCGCTGCTCTCTAGTAAAGGGATGGAGGTAGTGGAGCTGGTGGTGGTGGTCCCTACCACAATCATATCAACAAACGTAATCTGGTTGATCACCGCTCTCCTTCCTACAAAACACACATAAGCGAACACACATAAGCACTGGACTCCATGTTAAACATGTTGTATGTGATGAGTGAAAAACCAATTCAGTCTTAAAAAGATAATTCAAACAAAGCAGTAGTATGTGGAACAAGCCTTATGTACGGTGGTCGAGGCGTCTCTAGCGCATTAACGGAAAACAGGAATGCAACCACAATGGAAGTGAGCGACAGCGGATGTTGACTATGAAACAATCAGAGTTAATTACTGTGGTCATGTGAACCATTGTTTGTAAAAACCAGGACTAGCCAATCACTGCCTTAATTGTGTTGTTTGTCTTTTTAAGGTGTGACAGTAAAGGTCTTCTTCTTGGGCTGCTCCACCTCTTGTTCAGGTTTTCCCAAACGAGTCACTCGACTCGATTGGGTAACTCTGCCTATTTGTTTGTCAACATCCGTTGTAGCTCACCTCCGTTTTTTTTCTTCTTACGTTTGCATTTATGTTTTCAGTTCATGCACTTGTGTGATATGTCTCAGCCACCGTACTGTACGTAGGAGTTAAATAGTGGTCAGGGAGCAATGTGCCAAAGCTGCCGTAACTGTGTTTTATTTAGTTTTTTCTAGTTTCCTAGAAACCTTAAGGTGAAGGACTTCCTATCCTTACTCTTCATTTTGTTTATAACCAGAACCAATATGAATTCAGACAGTGTTTTCAAAGACACAGTGGAACCATCCTTGTTTAACCTTACATAAAGTCAGAGATCCAATTTCTAATGTGCATTAGAGGGGTTGGCAAATAACCTCAATTATCTTGAAGTTCTGGTGAGGCAAATAGTGAAATGTTGACTTAATAGTCTTTCTCTTGTACATGATTAATTGACTATTCAGTGAGTATCTTACTACAGATGAGGTAATTTTTAAAGTTTGTTTCCAGGAATGCTTCAAAGGTTTTTCTCAACATTCCCCGATTTGCCTGAAAAGATTCATGTGACTCTCACAGATGAATTAAACAGTATATAAACTTAAATATAGTAGTGTTTTGGTTTTGTTAGAGTTGCCCTGACTATTTCTGTCCTCTGTCGTGCACTCTGCACTATCTGTCCTCCCCACAGTTGTTTTACTTTGACTATTCTTGTTCCAGCATCTCTCTCCAATGGTCCTCAAATGCTCGCTAATGAACCAGTCTACTTAACTCTTGAGGTTTTTTATTGAGTATTTACGTTTTGTCTTACTCGTCTCTTCGTCCCTGCCCCTCTGTTCTCCAATGCGCTCTCATTCACTCTCTCCCATAAAAAGCAGTGTAGCGGCTCTAGAGAGCTTTCCTCTGTGACGCAGACAGATTGTGTAAAGCCAGCTGTTGACCATTATGCTCTAACCCTCTTTCTTCATCAAACTGTTTCTGATGAGAGGTGTGACACACGTTTTTCCCTAACAGGAAAATAGGGCCTCTTCTCAGAGAGAGTGCATTATCTCACTGATGCATTTGAAATGTTGCTCTTACTGAACTCTTTGTTTTCTTCCCGGCCAATGCAGACACCAATCAGACCAATTATCCCCCTTTGCACCGACCTCCTCTCTCCCTGTCTTACTGTGTAGTCTAACTGACATAGGTTTACATCATATTTCTTTTTGGAGATTTTACTGGGAGTGGGAAAGCCGGAAATGATGGAGTGAGTCCTGCCAAACACGGGTACTTGAAAAGCACTTAGACCGGGGCGTAAATACAACATGAGTGAGAGGGCTGAGACGGAATATACAGAGCAGGAGGTGAGGGTGGCCTGTTTGTCTGCCCTCTGAACTCCATGGGGACTTATCACTGCGAGAGTTAGCATGGCTCAGGGGCAGGGGACGGCTTATCTATCCAACCCCTCATTTGTAAAGATGGAAAGGCCAGGTCAGGGGTCGCCAAGGATGACTGAATTTAGAAGTCCAGCAGTAGCTTTGTCCATTATCCAAATGTCTGCTCTGATAAGTACAAGTGAGAATGACGGAGGACAAACTTCTGACAGCGGAAATGAGAGGAGAAAGGTGAACAGGGAGTAAGATAGTGAGACTAAAAAGGCTGACAGGTGTGGTATTAGTTATTTTTGTTGCATCTCTAAAGGGCGGCTATCATCAGTCATTGGGTTTTGCCCTCAGGACACTGGCTAGCTAAGAACACTTCACATTTTGAGAGATTAGCCTGAATCGGGTTACTGCCAGTGAACCAAAAAGTATCGGTATTTATAGAGATCAATTGCGATGCAATAGTTTCTCCCTGAGGTCACCAATCACTAAATCTCTATATTATGTAAAATAGTTAAGTACTGTTTTAGTTTATTTTACAGCAGTGAGGTTGTATAAGTACCGTCACAAACTCAGAAGGAAAACAATTCATTATAATTCTCCTTATTATTCTTATTCGCCCCATTAGAATTGAACTGTTGTTTCTATTGCCTTCAAAGTAAACAAAAATTATAAGTATGATTTTGTCCTCTTGGCTAATTTTGTGGCCTCAGACACGGGCAGGAAAGTAAATGTGAGAAAGTGAGGTCAACTGGACGCTGTGAGACTAGTCTGACACATAAGTAAAATACATCATTCCCCTTCTTTTCTATGGTTGTTGTTGTTGCCTTTGAAAGTATGAATATAGCAAGAAACAGGGACATAAAGTGAACTGAATAGTGGACATACAGGAGATATAAAAAAAATATTCCAAAAAAATGTTGGTCTAGTGTATTTGCGGGAATATGTACAGTGGTGCAAAGAAGCAGGGTGGGGGATCTGAAGTGAATACACAGGATGAGATCATAGCTGCTTCAAGCCCAGGCCAGCTTGACAAGGAAAAGCCTGTGCTTTCAATTACTGTATGTTTTTCATAAACCAAAAACAAAATATGTATATATATATATATATATACAGGCATAAAAAAATTTGCCCAATCATGTGCAGGCAACCCCTTCCACGATTAACTGTAAATCTACTCAACAATAACAACAAGAGCCTAGGAGTGAACTTACCTTTAAAACAGTAAGCCCCAAGCTTCGTAGATGGTTCTGGGAAGCCGGTCTGGTTTCTGTAGCGATACATGGTCCTGACGCCGAGCAGGCCCCCTCCACACTTCATTCTGGGTACTGCAACAGGATGTCGCACGCTGCCATCTGAGAGCCAGCCATAGTCACATTTGTCCAGGCCCTGTCGCCAAGCAGCATGGAGCTGGCCAGGTGTCGCCAAAGAAGATTTTCTCCTCCTGCACTCTGCACTGGCCTCCCCTAAAGTCATCTTGTGGGTCACAGGAGCATAAAACACCTCACCTGCAAAGAGGGAAACATCAGTGATAAAAAAAAAACAAATCTCATTACAGTTGTTTCACATTTCATTTTAGATTCTTTGAAATGAAAACCCAGACTAAAAAGCCTACCGGTTGGAGTAATCTCAAATTGCAGATTTTTGACCTTTCAGAGGAGACATAGCCCAAAAACAGCTGACAAAAGTCGCAGCTGTGCAGGGCACAGACCCAAAACATCTCCCACCGATCATGTTCAGGACAACAGTAGTTCATTCATTACAATAGTGTGAGGTGGGATAACAATGCAGATAATGTGCCTGGCCTGTCAATGAACGTTTCTGTACTTCAGGACATTAGGGTTTCCCCTCAGCAGGGAGTGAGCTGGATTACACCTTCAATTTTTCCTTCCTTCATATTATCCAAGTCAGGGTCTCACCCTAAGAAAAGGTCACTGCGCTATGAAAATTACACTTGCATATTTTATAACCTGTCTTTTCTACAGGAATAACATAAATGAAACACTATAGAAAAGCAAGATCTCAGTTGAAGCCAGACATGACAAGCGAGGATGACTATGTGTTTTCAGTTAGTCTTGGGTGTAACATTTTGAATATCCCTTGTTGGTTACATCCCATTGATTTACAATGGCATTGAGATTAGGAGATGTTTTCCACCCAGAAATTGAGTTGCTCTTTAAAAGCAAACAGGAGACATCTAATCGCCAACATACAGTCACTTTCAACAACTAAACTTCCCTACTACAACTAAAGTGATTTTCATTTGATGTGGTTTGATGACACCAGTAAGTTTTTGGTTGCCACAAGTTCTATTTTACAAAAAAACACATTGTATGTATATCTCAAACGCTTTAAGAATAGAGGAGAAATTGTATATATTATTATTATAAATAATTATTTGTTATTAATATTAAAATGACAGTAATACAATATTCCAACAGCATCCTGATGTATGCACAATGTCCCCAAAAAAGGGTCTTATGCTACTTTCTTTCAATTATGCATGCAACTAGTGGAAGGAGTTACCTACTAAATCAATGCAATAAACCCTTGAGTTGAGTATTGTGGGAAACAGTTTGATAATAACACTGAGGTCTTAGATACAAGTTTGGTTTCTTGCAGAGATAAGTCAGATATATACTTGATGTGTATGTCCCTGGTAGTTGTATGACAGGGGGACTCAATATTGTGCCTCTGCTCATAACTCTGATCACACAAATATCACAATACTCACTAAATACTACATAGACAGGATTAGTTTGCATAGGCTGGGCTGCACGGCACACATCCCAGCTACAGAGGACTGACTCGAGTAGCTGTGTCAAGAGGGAATGGTAACACTCGTAAAACTCAGAGTGCAGTTGAGTCCATCAGCAGGAACAGCTTGGATAATGAACAGCTTGAAAAGGACTGCTGGCTGCGAGGGGAAACTTCCCATTAGCAGTGCCAAAGACACTTAAAACACCCATTATCACATATTTTGGTGATTTTTTTAAAAACCACTATGGTGGAGAATACAATTTCAGTGTCTGCATCAGAATCTGGTTGTTGGAAGCTTCTCTCTAACCCCAGTTTTCTTTTTTGCAAAACCTGGAACAGTTTTGGAAAACAAAATATATAAAAGATCTCACATTGTCACCAGTGATATTTTCAAACAAAAACAATCAAGTGTATTTCCCCAACGGTGGTAAAATAAGCTGTAAAAGTAATTTGATTTGGCACTGTGATGGTTTGGAGGTTTCGTCATTTTGGCCAAAGGGTGTGTCGGTGCCTCTAAACAACACCTCATCTGTTAGAGGGAAACTGCTTAAATTGGTGGCTTAACTTACCATGAAGTTTATCTACGTAACAATATACATCATAGGTCTCTGTTGGTTTCCTGATGCCATATGTCCTAATGCCAGGTTTGGTCTTCAGGTTGCCAAAGCAGCCGTTCCTTGGCTTGATAATGGGGTATCTATGCAGGGAGAGAAAAGAAGATGCTTTATAACACGTGAGTTAAACCCATCTTCTCCGTGTGCCAAGTATTCTACGTCACATCAGAACAAAAGCAAAAATACATCGTGTAGTAGTAGTGTTTGTTTTTTAATGACTTTTGAAGGAGAATTTGAATGCAGCTGACCTCACTGACTGATCGGCGATCCAGCCGGCATCACATTGGTCAAAGCCGTCCTCATAGGCTGCTCTCAGTTGGTCATATGTGGCAATGGTTGCTCCAACATTTTGGCAAGTCCTGACAGCGTTCTGGTAGTTTAGTGTATATCTGCTGATGCTCGCTCGGTAGTGAAAGACGACACCTGAAAAAAAATAGTAAAAAAAAAGAAAAGAAAAGAGAAATGAAGCATAATTTGGATTTGTATACAAACATTGTGATCTGGAATTCATGGGCACAATGTCAGCTCCATAAATTATGGCAAACGTCTCATAAAGCACATAGCATCAGTGAAATGATTAAGTCTCACAGCTTCTTTGGAAAGGAGGAGCTTTGCAATAAACCAATCTGGTAAAATACAGTACACCGCAAATTAACAAGATAAGTGCAGATGATGGCATGGCCCTGAAATCCCCATACTTGTGGAGAGTAAACAGACGCGGAGGACATGATTGATAGTGCTAATTAGCATTGCAGATATTTGGGAAAGAGGTTGTGAAGATCGTTAACCAGTGGAAAGCCAAACTATCCCGGGATACCCCCACTCCGCCCATGTTTTCTACATCCCCAAAACATGAGTTATATCTCCCAGAGTGCGTATCAAGTGAGAAAATGTAGAAAGCACGTAATGACACGAGGTTTCCCCTGAAACGAGACCGTGACATCTGACTTAGTGGAACTGCAATAGTGTTGCATTCTAATAGACATAACTTAAACCTTGTGTGAAGTTCATATTGGGGAATTCCGTCCTGTCTCAATGAAGGCCAAGTGAAGACAAAGGGCTGAGTAACAGCCACTGAGGGCCGCACCACAGAGAAAAACCTCCACTGACAAGGTGGCACCCGAGATGACAAGGACACATGAGGCTATGCAGCTTTTGCTTTGCCCGGACAAACATCTGGAATGTAATCCACATAGTTACACGGATGCACACTGGGATTAAAACGTTGCAGTACTTGGTATGGACAGGGTCCCGCAGGCCCATCAAGACTCTTTTCTTCAACAATGCATTGACTCTAAAATAAGAACAACTAAAAACTGTGGTTACTCTGTGTAACTACTGGGTAGGGGCTGCTATCAAAGTAAGCAGTAGGGCGTCCCTAGTTGTCTCATTCCGTTTACATTTCTATCACCACTTGTATTCCATTTCACTATTATTAAACCCTCGCAGCAACCCCCTCTGCATTCAGGGAGAGTGTGGGGCGAAGTCATTTCCAGTGTTGTGTCTGTGGGAAGGGTGACATGGACGTCTTACCGTTGACGTCTAGGTTCACTGTATCCTGGGTGTCTTCAATGCCGTACATGACCTCACAGCGGTAAGTGCCCGTGTCACTGGCACGCAGCTTCACCATCGTCAGTGAGGCGTCACCGACGTCCTCCGGGTGACTGGGCACTGACACGCGGTTCCTGTAGATGGAACCGATCTTGATGAAGCCATTTTGGGCCACCAGCACTGTGGATTCCACTTCCCCCACTATTTTGGTCCATTTGATCCGTAGGTAATCTCTGCTATAAATGGCCGTTTCGTTGGGGCTGATGACCGGCGCTGAGGTTGGGATGGTGGAGAAGAAGCAGGGAAGATTGACCTTCCCTGAGAGGGAGCCAGTGACCGGTCGGATTATCGTTAGCGAGTTGGAGGCTGGAAGGCAAGAGCACAGAATGGTTAAATGCAACTTTAAAATATTTGACTTCACTCACTGATGTTTTTCCGCTGTGATTCAGGTGTCTTTATTACTTTATAGCCATACATCACTTATTTACTTTCACCCTAGCGGATATATTAAATACTATAAACTGCTCGGGTCATGTGTAACAACTACACCCAACATGCATCATGCCCTGAAATGGCTCTTGGAAAGTCAAACTTCATCCCTAAAGTGAGGGGTGTGGGAACACACTGACTGCAGTGTATGTAGCATGTTTGTTATAAGTTGGGGGGGGGGAAATGGAAGCTAATTGGTTAAATAGGGGAGTTATGGTTGCATTACTTCATGTTATAGCACTGCTGCGTTCTTTGCATGTTAGTTTTTCTTCGCTGCATCATCAAAACACAGGAGGACTAAATGATGGTGACAGGTAGACGCACACTAAACAAAGTGAAGTATGTCATCAGCATAATGTGCCCTGGGCAGTGTAATGTATGTCCCCTCATGTGACCCTCTCTTCTGTTCCCAGCTGAAAACCACTTCTCTCAGGGGTAAGGATATTTCGTCTTATCTTACATCTTGGATATTCTGGTGCAATAACCCCTCTGCTGTTTCACTGACCACAGACCAGACAAGGTTAACAATTACTGTTCTTAATCCCCCTACCCCCCTGAATGCCGTCCACATTAAAAACAGCTCATTCCATTTCTGTGAGAAGCATGTGATAAAGCAAAGGGGACGTCAGACAGGACGCCAGACACAAATGAATGGCAACAGGCTGAATCACACCACAGCCCTGTGAGAGGAGAGATTTTTTTCTTTTTTTTTTAGAGGGAGGGAGGGGAGTCACAGGAACAATGTGGGCAATCCTCTGGAAACAGCGGTGGGACAGCCCCAGAGGCATGAGTGTGTGCTTTAACAGAGGGTCTTATTAGGGACGAGGGGTGAAACCAGCTGTTATTCCCAGACTGGGAGCAGAATCTAATTGAAAGGTGTCCACTCATACCCACAGACAGAGCCAGGGACTGGGGGCTGCAGGAAAGCCAGGTGGGCCAGGGGGGCCGGAGAGGCAGAGCTCTGTGGTTATGTCACCTTCACCTTTGAATAACGTCTCAGAGGTTTTCACAGGCATGGGACTGGAGGCGGCTCCAACTCAAAGAATATAGTGAGGCGTTTGGCACATCAGTTTACTGCTGATAAGATGTATAGAACGGATTTCAGCTGAACGTGACCATGTCCAACTATTTTATGTTTGGTGAGGCCAACATCTGGAGTGATGGGTGGGAGGAGATAAAGAAAAAAACAGAGGGAGGGAGTTAAGTAGAAAGAGGGCGGCCTAAAGGGCCGACTGGTAAAAGAGGGAATTTACTTAAACAAGACTTACCTGAGGCAGCCGCAGCTTCCCAGAGGAAACATAACCACAGGATATGTTTTATATTTAGTTTCATCTGTTGGAGAAATAAAGAGGAGTCATTTAGCAAACAAATCATACTTGTTCTTTTCTTTTCTTTTCTTTTTTCATAAGGACACTGGCCAATACATTGTTGAGTAATATTATAGATATGTATCATGGATTTCAGAAAATGCTCTGTTATTTAAACAGGTATTCATCATCTTGAAATTGCTAAATAACAAGTATGCAATATGAGCGCAGTGTAAACATTTTATGTACCGAGCAGAAATACAACACACATACATATATAAACAAACTTTTATAAATATTAATCAATAATGAAAAGTCCTTATAACACACATCACATTCACATGACATATCACACTTCCTGGAAGAAAACTTTCATTTGCACCAGGTACATTTTGTATGATTTTGTATGATTTCGACGAATACACGCTATTTCACATCTAATAGAGTTTTCAGTGCATATGGGGGTGGCAGAAGTGAAAAGTAAAACTTCCTGTGGGGTCAAACTGCAGAGAGTTTGGAGACAAGAGGACAGAAGTACAGTGAGCCCCCTGTCCTCACACGCACCCCATTGTATAAACACAAGCAGCGGCTCTCGGTGGGAACGGAAGACGGCTATTCTCTTAAATACAGAGAGAGAGAGAGAGAGAGAGAGAGAGAGAGAGAGAGAGAGAGAGAGAGAGAGAGAGAGAGAGAGACTAATGTCAAAAGCTCATCATCTATAATATTTCAGGGTGGGTAAAGCCTGTTATTGGGACATGATGCCAGTTCTCTGACACTATAGTCTAGCCTGTCCCGGTTCAGACCCACCCGAATGGAAACTAAATGAAATAAGAGTTTGGCGAGACAACAACAGCGAATCCAGGTCTTAAATACACGTGTTAGGTCCAGGTTTACAATTCTTTCCGATTAACGCATGTTGGATTTTAAAATGTTTGCAGAGTGATGCAAGACTCAGGAACTAGGCTACAGGCTGATGCAGAAGGTTTTCTAGGAAATCGGAAAAAAAGAGTCATTCAGAGAAAGAAGTGCTCCGGCATCAAGTAGATGAATAATGGTTTGCAGATTTTGGGGAGCCAGTGGCCATTAATATGATGCTCCCTGCCATGAAGCACAGATTTTGGTTACTGGGAGCAGAGATTAATAAAAAACTTTGAGTTTTTATTTGCTGATGTTTCTACAGCAAAGCTCTTTTTTCTTTATCCTCCTAGAAACACCTGTTTCTTTTGGTTGCTCAGCGGAAATCATGACATGCTAACAAAGAATCTATTATTATATATTTCGACTGGTTAGACGTGAATACATGAGGCGTAATATCCAGTCTGCAGCGCTGAGCTTAGAAATGTGCCTGCGCGCACTAGCGGGGCGCACCAGTGTAGGTTATCTGAGGACAACACGGCATCACTGGGTTCGTTCCCGTTTAGACTGAATCCACAGAGTTAAGTTAACTTTAATGACTGATTTCGTTTTTAAAACATTGTCTCGACAACATGATAAAACGTGATAAACGCAGAAACAACTGAATTCAGATTAAATCGTATGGTTTAGTGCAAATTCCTCTCATCATATCTTAGGTCGCAGAAAGGTATAAGGAAATATACTTACGTTTAAAGAGGTTTTATTCCATAAAATGAACATTTGTCTGTTTATGCCCTTAAATCCAGTTAGTCCCAGTGCGCAACATGCGTGCGTAAAATGTGCCCAAATATGTCCACTACACAGCGGCGCAGCAGCACTTATCTCCCCGGTGCGCCTCTCTCTTCCCTGTGATGCTCCAGAGCTGCGGGGTCCCAATCCCGGATGATCCTGGTTCTGAGCAGAGCGACAGAACCCGTCAAGTGCTGGCAAGCAACAAGTAAGCAATTTTGCTTAACGCACACTGTTATTTTGTCAGTGTCAGAGAGGAGGGGCAAAGTGCCCACTGAAAAGTGAGTGAGACACCTTGGGGGAGGAGGGACACAATACTTAATTTGGCCCTGTGCCTGAGAGGTGCATCCTCATCCAATCAGACTCTCCCGGCATCAGGCGGGTTTTCTTTTCCCCAGGTAACGCTGTTATTTCAGATTGACTGGATTTCCACAGAGGAGCACCACTTCTGTTTTTTAAGTTTTCTCAATAAATGTGTCCAAATGGGAAATAACTGACACCAAATATAACAGTTTATGACAGGTGTGTTTATATCGCTGGATTCACTGTCTAAGTGATGGATATAACGTGACACCTCTTTCTGATGAGGTCTCACATCGATGCCATGAGCAGAGCGCAAGAAGCGCACCAGTCACATCACCAGTCACATCACCAGTCAGTCCCATTGCGCGATGGAAACAGGGTGGTGCAGACATGACTCCGGTTGACATTGAGTCACAATCTACACTTTATTTCAACAACACATTTCTGTGAGTATAGTGAGGGAGCTCTTCCCATCCATCCCACTTCAGACGCTCACACCAACCAAGTTTATTGGAGCCAGTAGCTCAGTTTGGTTTTAGACATGTTATAATTGCAGCCCTTTTGTCTTGTTGTCTTGATGTGTGTATATATATATGAATTCAGTGAACCGGGTGTGTGAGGGAGAAACAGAAATAGATAATCTCAAGTTGAAATGGGTTATCTCTGATTACCATGACTGCCTGAGTGAAGTGACAGTGTGAACTGGATCCTCTGTGCCTGGCTATTCCACAGGGGGGAGAGGCTGGACCACAGTCTATCAGCTCTTGCCTAATGATCACCATCATTGGCTACTGCTAGATAAGTGGGAGGGATAAGCTGTGTGTGCCTGCGTGTGTGCGTGCGCGTGTGCGTGTGTGTGTGTGTGTGTGTGTGTGTGTGTGGTGGTAGCCTGGCAGTGATTATAAGTCCCTGCAGTATATGGGGTAAGACTTTTCTTTTCTAGTTGGTCTTGACAGGAGATCAAATATTATCTTGTTCCTGGATGAATCGCTTTGTTATCAGCTTCCTCTAAAAGATCACATTTTTTACAGGCTCAGTGTTCTGCATAACAAATCTCTGAGCCAATTAAACTCTATTAACCTGATGTGGACACGCCTCAAATTTAGATCAGAACACCGTTCATTTAGTGATCTCTAAAAGCAATGTCTTAAACATGATCAAGTTTGTTAGATATGATCGAGTTTGCTGAAATTTTTGCTTTCAAATTGAAAAATCCAGGTTGATTTTAGCAGCGGGGTCAAGGGAAGCTGTGGTGTCATGTCAATGGTGTTTGGTAATTAGAGCCTCTAAAAGATAAGGCCTCTGCACATGAATCACAGCTGACGGGTATAGGTCTGGTTGCTGACTCTGTTGGGGCGGACTGATTGTTGAAAAGCATTGCGTTGACTTCTAAAGCCAGACGAGAGCCAGCGGAGAGGTGATAAGCCCCTGACAGAGACCACCGCCTGAGGGCCCTTGTAAAAAAAAAAAAAGAAAAAAAAGGCCCATACCTGTGTGCATTGTAATCATCTCGGGGCTCAGCAACAGTTACCCACAATTCACCCCTCCTCTGCAAGGCTGGACTGGACAGCCGGACACTTAGCAAAAGAGGAGAAGGAAAAAAGAAAGGCTGGAGTTAACTGTTTGTCAACTTTTACTATTTACAATTAAAATATATTAAATCAGAAAATGACAAGTACATTTTAAACCCCAGCGGTTTGAGGCATGTTTGAACTCTGAACTCACACAGAGGAGAAAGGTGCATGCTCTGCCAGAGATGGTACAGCTCCAGGAAACAGGTTTTGTAACTTAACTCCACTGACACAGAGCTCACGCTGACCTGACTCTGGGTGGAATCTGCCACCTGGCCCCCGGGCATTATAACATCTAGTCAGTGTTACAGGAATCGTGTTTTACTGCTCCACCATCTTCACTGAGTCATCGTTAACTTAAAAGTTGCAAGTCACTTATTGCCGCGTAAAAGGTCTCTGTACTGTACGTGTAACCAGAGAGGTCCTGTTGCCTTTCAGTATCCATAAATCAATGGGTCAGCGAGCCAATCAAAGAGCGTTTGATCCTGGCGATCCGCTGTGCAGGGCCCCAAGATGACCAGCATATCACATGACCTATAAAGGTGGTCTACCTCCGGCCCCATGCCACCTCAGACAGCATGAAGAGGGGCATTAAATGACTTCGACCCCGAGGGATCCGTCCTAATGAATCTCACAACGTTGAAGACCAAAGCTGCTCTGATTGGAACTTGTTGTATCGCTTACACCCGCCAGCTTCTCCCAAAATCTGGATTTCTGTGAGGTTCTAAAAGGAAAATATTCGCTATCTCAGTGTAGAAAAATCTGGAATGAGTGGGAAGTCACAATATCTCTGACATGTTTGCTCCTGAATAAATAAACAGACACGCAAAAACATCCGACAAGTGGAGATTACAACATGACTCAACTGAGCATTGCTAGGAAATAATTATTATTAAATAATGACGTGTGAGAAGTCGTACAATTTAAGTGTCAAACAAAAACCAATAGCTCGCTGTGATTTCCAGCGGTACAGGGAACCAGGTGTGGGGTGTGTGTGTTTCTGTGAGTGAACCCGTCCATGTTCAAAGCAGAAAATGTGGGAATAACTTTTTGGCCCCTGGACAAACATGAACCTTGATCCTTTGGAGCCAAGTGTGGAGGCCCAGACCACCGAAGCTGATCCCTTCAGCTTTAGTCGGAGGCCAACAGAGGTAAATGACAGTGCAGGGGTTTTGATCGAGCTTTTTAATCAACTTGCTTCAGAGCAGAATCAGGTCAATCTGTCGGTTTCCTAACCATGTTCAGTGGTATTGTCTGAGGAGAAATATAATAATGAAAACAATACAAAGGAAGCTCAGTAATAAAGTAAAGCCTGACTGGTATTGTATTTTTTTATATTTGACTATTTGTATGTGTTGATATTAAAACACATACAACAAAATAATACATCATGCGATACATATCTGAAGGTTAGTCCTCAATAGGGGTATTATTGTGAAAAAAACAAAGGCTACAAACAAATATTGGATATTTAACTGGAATTAGGAAGTAATATTGGTTGCAATACACAAAATATAAATTATATATATATAATATCTTTTCATGTTCATATTTTGGTCAAATTTGAATGCAGACAGGGTAAATGTTGGGTGGCTGCGGCTCAGGAGGTTAGAGAGGTCGTCCTCTAAGCAGAAGGTTGTGGTTTGATCCCTGCCTTCCCAAGTCTGAATGCCGAAGTGCCCTTGGGCAAGATACTGAATCCCAAATTGCCCATTCTAATAGAGAAAGCGCTGCACTGTATGAATGGGTGAATGTGAAAACTGTACTGTAAAGCTCTTTGAGTGGTCACCAGGACTAGAAATGCGCTATATAAATACAAACCCTTTATTTAGTGTGTGAAATGGTGTTTACATTGCTATGTTGGACACCTCTGCTCAAATGTGTGACTTACCTGATTGTTTTAGATAAAATACTCTAAGCCGCTCATGTCACAGGAAACTCTGAGCTGTGATTTAATAAAACACAACCAGACAACAACAGCAGAATGCTCTTCTCTCCGGCCAACGGCACCCGCACGTTTCAACGACTTCCGAACAACATTAAAATAGTTAAAGGTTAAAGAACGGGGTGAAGAAGCTGCACACTGCCACTGTGAGGAGGACTCTCAAAGTGCCACAACAGTCTGGAGCCCTAGATACCAGGTGTCAACTGACAGGCAGGTGTCAGTTATGGCAGCGACAGCTGGGGGATTTTCAGCAAGGTCACATCTGTCTGTTGATCAGTCATGTGGTGTTGGGTTAACTATTATTACAGTTTGTTAAAGTGATGTGTTTCCCTTCACTGGCAGTCGGTGTGGATCAGCTTCCAGGAAGGCAAGTGACTCCCTCTTGCCCAATTCTATAAGCACATGTAAGCACAGGTCAGATCTAACAGAGCTTTTTTAAACTATATACATCATCACCTGAGAAGAGACACACAAACAAAAATCACAGGAGTTGTGTTGAGGCTGAATCCCTTCATAAAACCACAAGGCCTGTTTGGAATACATTATTGTAACTGTGAAACTGGGGGGAAAACAATTCCCATTGATTACAAGAATATATCAGATTGTGACTAAACCGTCCAACCCAAACCTCCCCCCGTCACAGCCTTAGTGAGAAAGTCCAGCTCCAGTGGTTGCAGTTAGAGAGGACTGAGACTCTATGAATCAGTGCATCTGCCACCTTCGAGCAAACTACTTCAAACTGAAGGGATGGCAAAGGAACAGAGGCTGAGGAAGTGAGCGAGAGCTGGAGAAAGAAGGGGAACAGAGAAAATGGTTTGATAACCAGAAACAGACCATCCCCACGTCATCGATGTTTGCCTGTTGCAGTAAACATAATGCAGCATTGTGGGAAACAGTTCATCCTCAGACCTCATCCCTTTTGCTGTAATCAGCCTACAATCGACCTCAGGGGAGATGGGATTACAATATTTCAAATGAAGTTGTCATATTTGACATTTTCGCACCAAACTATTAAAAATGTTTGTGATATATGACATTAATACAGAATATGTGAAAATTCCTCGAGTCCCTATGGAAAGAGTCTCCAGAGGAGTCATCATGCATCTCACTGTTATTCAACCACAGGATAAGTGGGTGTGTGAAACAGTCAGTTATTGAGCCAGGCAGCAATTAGGCCTACACAAGAGCAGGCGATGTGGACAGCTCATCGATCCTTTGGTCTGCGACAGAGAGGAAGTCGAGATAATAGCGTCATGCATTCCCAACTTAAAGGCAACTGCAAAGTCATCTGGGTTTCTTTGGTTACAATTATAAATAACAAGTATGTTCGGGTAGAACTGCAAACAAGCCTTGTTTTAGTCATTGATTAAAATCCGTAGAAACATCAGAAATCTGATGGTCGCACCCAACGTGACTGCTCCAAAAAAGTGAAGCCAAAGTGTCTCTGTGGCTGGATGCATTATAGGTCCTAAACCCTGCCTCCACCATGTTAGCGGATGAGACATGGGCAAAAACAAGAAAATTACAGATAAATATCTCCAAAAGATGGTTTCTGACATTTTAGCTAGTTCCTATTTCATGGATGAATGTTTCTAATTAGCTTGGATTTAATTCGTTTTTTTGATGCCATCATATCAGGGGGAAAAAAGTTGTGATTGACAGCTAGGCCTGACTCTTGATTGGAACAAGTGTGTATATCTGCAGGACTATATATATATATTATATACATGAGCGAGAAAGTGTCAAAAAGTTTCAGACATTTTCATAAAAAAAAGGAAAACAGTGAAAAAGAGAAAGTCTCCCTTGAGCCCACTCTGCAGTAGGTCGCCTTTATCACTCTCTTAATATTCAACCCCCATGCTGTTAAACCTGCAGGACGTTTGGTTTAATTCATATAATGAGGCCAATCGCTTCACAACATCATCCAAACGAGGACCCACTCATTATTTGTGATGATTAAAAGGCGGTTTTAACCGCTGGCCTGAAACAAAGCGGATTCTCTCTGCCACCGGCAAAACTTGTATAGTCCAGATCAAGAGACGCCTCCATGACTGGAAGACAAGTCAGCATTAGATGTGGAGAAGAGATTTGTGTTTGGCTCGGCCACTGAGTGAAGCAGAGCAGTTTGGTACTTTCATGATATATGTAAGGGAAGCTTAACACTTTATTGTACAAATTATCAATGGATATCCAACATCTGGAAATTGGGTATATTATGACTTGAATGGTCTTTCTTGTTATACTGGAAGATAAGGGCTGTAGTTGTAGGAACGGGTAACACAAAGACCACTCTGTCTCACCGCAGCTCTGTGGCGGTGAAGGAGGAAGACTCCAGTCCTGTCCCCGGACGATGGGAACCCTACAGGTGCACCCAGTAAGTGAATGACGATGATAAGCGAGTGACTGGATGTTTCATTTCAGGTTCGCACAGCAGTCATCACTCGCTCACAAACAGTGTTAATCAAGGCTGCTGCCTAGGTAGAGCGCCACGTGGAGAAAACCAATGAATTGATCTCAATATAATTTAGGCCTTTTGTGCAAGTTGGTGCTCACAAATCTGATGTTATCAATGTATAAAGATTAGAGACACACATGCACTCCAGATACAGAAGTACACCAGGCACCAAATGGGAGAGCAGAAGTGGCAAATTAACTTTTTCACAGCTAATGTAAGAATATTCAAGTTTTTTCCCGACAAACACCCGTATCTTTCTTTTCAAACATTTTCTGTGGTTTAAACTATTTCATCGTCTGAAATACTTCACTTTTATTCTCAATAGAAATTCTTCAAGCTGACGACTTCCTCTGAATATTTAAGGATTATTCATTAACACGTTAATTTACATTCAAATATCAGTCCACATTGTTGATTACATTTAAGTGATTCAAGATTTAGAAAATGCACACAAGGCAAAACTTTTGCAATGTAAAATGTTTATTTCAGTAAAGCTGACAACATTTTAGAGGCCTTATCTTACGAAACATTTTACAACACATATTTTACATAAAGACTTGAAAAACATTTATAATGTTTAACATTATCATTAAAATATAAAAAATCAGGAAACTGGTTGAAAATGGAAATATTTACAGTCTTTACCAGAGACAAGTATCATCAGGTTCTGGTCAAAATAAGGAAACAACACCAATTTGTGTTGTACCCTTATTCGAATGTTACATTTTAAAATATTCAACATGAAAACACAGCTTCATTATTTATTCTGAATGAAACCAAAGATTCAGTGGCGTCTCCTTTTTTTCCTACATTGACTCTTCCTCCCCATCACGTTGTCATGTGCCCATCCGTCAATTATCCCCGGTCACCGATCTGTAAGTCTCTGCATAACACGCCTTTATTGACAGGATTTATCGAGGAGTGTGACATTCCTTCAGGGATTACTACAGCAGCAAGCTTGTGTTGTGGGATTACCCCGGCGGCCACCTGTGGTCTTCACGAGACATATATGTATCATCCAAATAATAAAAGACGGCAGGCGGGTTCAGAAGTCAAAGGTAGAATGGTCAAATAATGGTAATGGTCAGGTCTACCTAGCTTCATTATTTTCAGTGGGATGACCTTGAGACCTAAAGCTGGTAGAAGAGATAAAGGACGAGGTGAAGAGGCGAAGAGGCGAAGAGGCGAAGCCAACATAACCCTTTTAACCAACTGCAAAACAGGCCTCAGGTAGTGTGGGCCATAGAACATCTACACAATAAAAGGGCAGATGTAAACAAGAAGGAAACGTGGGGGACAAATTATCTTTTGCAAAATGCTAGTTTAGAAAGTGGAAATGAAAGAGATGGCATACGGTTTATTTTCATAATGAAAAGAGGGAGGAAAGCATCAGCAGGACATGATGAATAAGCAGCAACAAAGCAGCTTCGGTTCCTTGGTGGTGACACCCTGTTTTCTGGGTGTAGCCTGTTGTGCTGCAGTAGTTGTTACTCTTCCTCTGGTCTAACACAGAGCCAAGGCCAAGGGGCTTGGCAGCGCAAGTTCGAGCACAGGGTGAAGTCAAGCTCTGGAGAAATTGCTTCCATACTCCTGGTCACAGATCTCTCCCATGCTCTCCATGTGTTTACCAGCAGCGCCATCAGCTCCTTAGGAAGCACTGCTGGGCCTTTAGTGAATATTACCACACGAATACTAACGCATCTGGGCAAAGCCTCTACGGCACAACTGGCTGTGATCGACTCATCCTTTATTGAGGATGCAAGGCGAGCAGCCAGTCTCTCGTGAGAACTCTGGCAGGTAATTGTCGCGGTTAAAGCAAACCAGATGGCAGTAACATGCTTGTGTTTCCTGAAAATCTCTTTCACAATTTGGGACCAAACCTGGCATAAAGACTGGGGCCACCGTCAGGATGCTGTGGCCTGGTTGTCATCTGTATGTCGAGGAGGAGGGTGGAGAGGAGGCAGGGAGAAAAGGTTAGTGGTAGAATATAATATTCACTGATAAAACAAATTTTAAAAGTTATATTTTGTGCTACATAAAATCCATGAGATACAGTTTAGTACATTCATATAAACATTATCATGTATTCAGCTTAAGACGATTTCGGGCAACATATGAAATCTGATAAAAAGCAAAGGCAAAGATGCAAATGAGAGAAGAAAAGCATGTTTCCATTGCACTCAGAAGCCGTTGCTGTCATGTCTCAGCTGGACTGAGCAGCACCACACACTGCAGTAATTTGCAGCCTTGTTTATTTGCCAGCCAACACCCAGATGTAAGCTGTGGGAGGATGTTATGAGGTTGTTGGATTCAAAAAAAGTGTCACAGCAACAAATGTGGTTCGAGTTTATCAACTCATATGTACCATAGATTGACTGACAACTTGATAGACACCGAAAGCTGCTATTACTGTTTCGACGCACATCACCAGCATTTTTGGAGATGCAAGTGTCGGTTGCGTTAAATGGACGGATTAGTCTGAGGTTGAATGTGGAAGTCACAGAACCTCGGGTCCTTCTGGCACAGTGAGTCAGGATGAGAAAGCGTGCAGCTGTTGGACGAGGAAGGAGACCTCACAACATTGCGTGTTTGTGCCGGATATTCAGGAGAGACCTCTGAAAACCAAAACATTAACAGAAGCTGATTTATCTGCACAGCTCAGTCAGACCCACCGCTGAGTGTGTCCTTATGGAGTCACGTTGTTAAGATGTTCACAGCCATGGAAATGTTTTACCAACTCTACCCACGGTCCCAGGAGGAAAATCAGTAAAGTTCCAGCATTTAAGACCCATCGATAAAATATGAAAAGCAATTGTAGCTTTTAATGTATTTGTCTCCATCATTAATTGGGAGGACAGTGGGATTATTCTGTAACGTCTGTAAACCAGCTCCACATCTGAGAATGGTGTTGAGGCCAGGGGCAGCAGGAGCAGTTGTGCATGATCCTAACGCCTGAAGCAATCTGTGTTTAAAGATGTAAGATGAAGAAAAACGCTTCAATAATTATGGAAAAATATGCAAGTGTTGGAGCTGACACTGTCAGATGCTGGGAAGTGTGCATTTGTGGGTTTTGCCTGTACCACTAACGATGACATCAAAATGATGATTCAAGCTTCCTTAATGGCGGAAGTGGGGAAGGACAGACGGATAAAACTTCAGTAGGGCATTCTACATCTGTTACTGTGATGGTTTTTCTGTTTAGTCTGAGCGCTGACACCGAAGAAAATTTACTTACAGGGCCATTTGTATCCCCACTGTATGTGAAGAGAGACTCAAGAAAACTCCTTCATGAATTAAAACATCTAAGAACTCAAGATAAAAAAGTGTCAAGAACTTTGATACTAAATGTTGTGATACCCAGTGGTTGCATCAGTCACACTACAATGACACTCAGTAAAGAACCCACCAGGGCCCAACAGTCTCTTAATATTCACTAGAAACAGATCTAAATTTGAATCTGCAGCAAATTTCACAAACTCATAAATATCAGTCCCCAAACATGCCTGATATTTTTCCATGAAGATCCATGAATTCATCTCTGAGAAATCAAGGAAACTTTTGATAAACGATTCCTGGATCCGCCCCCTGATCCCAATCCACATCAAAATAACGAAATAATCGAACCAACAAATAAACAGACAGGGGGAATCAGTCTTCTGTGCAGAGGTAGTGACTGACCTGTGATTTTATTCCTGCTCAGAGGGCTCGGCGTGAAGTAACCTGCGCCTCCGTCTCGGTTGTTCGTCTTCGTTATCAGAAAACGTGCGGTCCACAGTGACACCGTGGCACACAAGATTACGACCTGCATAAAAATATACAGCACACACACACACACACACACACACACACACACACACAAGATCTGATAAGAAAACACCTCTTTCTACATCATATATATACCTGAACAATCAGAGCAGTTCATTTGAAAAGTCAATCATGTCAATTGTAAATCAACTCACGTTTACATTCCCTCACAATTACTTCTCCCTGTCCGGCTACAAATTCCTTTAATGCCTCGAGACTGGCTGCCTCTAAAGGCCTGCACGCTGAGGTCTTCTTTCAGATTTTTGAGATGATTCCACTGGATTTATTAGCGGACTCAAAATTCTCTGTCTTCATCAATTAAAGTGTTTTCCCCATCAGTGTCAATTTCGGCACATTTGATGCAGTTTCGGGGCAATTATCTTCAGGTGACCTGTGTTAACCCCTTTGACAACCCCACACCTACAGTCCCATGACCGTTATCGGAATGAGAGATCTGGCATTCCACACAAGCCCGGTCACACTCAGACACATTTGTTTATTTAGAGACAGACGCATGAACACACCTGTTTGCCCCTTAACACTGCCGCTAGCCTGCTCGGATTCACAGATCGATGGATTGTGTTAGATAAAAAAAAAACACTTTGAGGACTTGAGTTGATTAAAAGATCGAACTTGTGGAAATAATACTAGTGTAAATATGAGTCTCATGTAACACTGTGATTGTGAAAAAGAAGCAATTGCAATTTCATCCCATTTCTTTCCTGTTACTCCTTTCCCTCCCTGATACTTCACGCCTTGAGCCTCTCCTTCATCCATCTCTGTCTTGTTTACGGCCAGTCGCCCCCCCGATGCGTGATGCGTTTCCTATGCTGTCACTATCAGATGCTGCACCTGAAGGGATCAGGTCAGAGAGAGTTGCTTCTTTTGTCTCCTCTTCTGCTAAGTCATTACTCCTCTCTCTTATCAGGCCTCGGCAAAATGAAAGTGCAGCCTATGGGGCATGAAGATGAACTGGGGCCGCACATGTCAGAGGGGCAGTGAGTGTGTTGGGTTTGGGTAGAGGTCTAGGTGCAAACTACCACGTCAATCAGGAGAGCACATACTTCTCCGAACACAACAAATGTCGGAGAGGTCTTGAATTCACCTAAGTTTACTTAATTTGCTTGTACGTTTACTGAATATTTAAACATAAAAGATTATCACAGCCCATCATTTATGTGTCATGTTCTCTAATCATTGTGAAGTGGGCTATGATCAATTAGTTCCTGGCAGACAGATGCAAACTGGTAGGACTAACAACGTGTTAGACTCCATTAGCATATTTTAAAAGCGTTTGACATGACTAGATGTCTTGTTTCTTGTGCGGTAATTATTGCCAAGAGAGAACCGCCTAGAGACTGATCTGTTAGACAATAAACACTAAGACACACACACACACACACACACACGTGTTTAAAACGCAGATAATTAAGAGAAGAGGTGAACAAAATCAATTGAGGCATTAATAAAGAGAGAGGTGCTGTGTGATTTTCACTGACAGGCTGAAAACACAAGAAACCACTGTAAAAGCTTTCTGGACTGCGAACAACAAAGTGTGTGTGAGCCAAGACCCAAACTGCGCAATCTACAACCTCCATCCGTCTTCACTGAAGCCAGGATGGGAGAGAGAGCATGGAGAGGAGGGTGTGTGTACACGTGTCTGTGTGTATGTGTGTGTGAGCGAGTGAGGGCCAAAAAAACAAAATCTGCTGAAGTCACTACGACATCAACGTGTTTCGCTAATGTATTATCCTCTCGGGGTGCCTGGAGTTTGGCTCTGAAGACAAACAAGGCCATTGAGAGAGCGATAAGTGGGGTATCCCAGCAGATTGCAGCACCGAGGTAGAGGGGGTTTGAATCAGCACATGTGACATCACGGCCGCTCTGCGTGATGCAGGAAGAGGAGGACCACCTCACGGCCGGCCGTGTGCAAGCAATCACAGCGGACTCTGCTGGGTGGGTTTATGACTCACTGACAAGTGCTTCCCAGAACACAGCTACCCGAGGGTACGCACTCTGCTTGTGTGTGCTTTTAAGTTCACTTTTGAGCCTACTCCTTGCACAATCAATTACTTTCAACTGTCAAGTTTATAAGACTGTAAAATTTGTAAAGGAGAGCTCAGACTTGTGAGTTTCACTGAAGAGTCGACATCATTGCTGAGTCACATCGTGACCTATGACATCACAAGAAGTACCGGGAATGGGCGAACGTTTGCCATGTTCAACACTTGCACACCCAGTTTCACAAGACATGGTGTAAGTGTAACTAATACTGCAGCCCAATTGCTTGCTTCTGCTTGTGGAACCGTAAATTTAGATAAAGGTGCCCTGAGTCCAAAATGAGTGATGTCAACAGATGGAACGATGTTTAAATTTCGCTTATATGGCTGATACATGAATTATCTGGTAGGTTTGTGTTCACCCTTTAACATGTAGAATTAACTCACTGAGACTGGATGCACATATAAATACAACTTTAAGACTAGGTGCAATGTTTGCATGCCTTACTAATTAAAATCAAACTTACTAGAGAAATGAACACTTTAACATACTATCAGTGTGATAAGAACTATCTGAAATGACAGAAACCAAATTTGAAAAAAGATGATTTGATGTTTATTTCGACTTTTTAGTCTGATCCAAGACCCATCCACGAACATTGAGGAGGCAGGGTGTTTTTAACAATATTGCAGCCTGCCACCAGGGGTCAATAAAGATGATGTGGCTTCACTTCATTTTGTCCATCCTTATAATTATATAATATAAACTCACACAGCTAACTGCCAGGTCTCATTATTTCATATATTGCACTGGTTTGACTCCGATATCAAGGCCTTTGTTATTCTGTGTTGAGTAATTACAGGGGGATTTTTCTGTTTGGTTTTATAAATCAGTATTACTGTTGGAACATATTGAGTCGCAGGCTAGGATGAAAAAACTTTTGTGACACCCAATTATTCAATCTGAAATATTCAGTGTCATTCAGTTTTCCTTCTGATGAAATTCACTAACACACGCACACGCACACACACACACACACCTGTGATTAGGATGGTTTGCTCCTGAGATGGATGGATGCTTGGAACAGTCTCCTCTCCTCTGTTCTGACTGCCATCTTCATCCAAAGTTGCTTCATCGTCACTGGAAGAAATAACCCAAGTTTGAGAGGAGAAGAGAAAATAAGGACAAAAAACTGAGCATCTCATTTTACTGTTCTGGCCAAACCGTTAGGTAATCATCGTTCAATATTTAATATTATTGACCACAAGGGACAGTGGCAAAGCCCGACATGTGAGGAGCAATTATGAGTTAAACTTCCATCCAAGCACGTTGGCCTGCAGTGACGGAGGGTCTAACAGAGGCTTGTACAAAAGAACAATTGAGCCATTGTCAGTGTTCTGCAGAAGCCAGCAGTGTGGCAAACCACATGTGCTGACCGACGTACTTGCAAGCAACTAAAGCAGATTATAATGATTCATTCTGCATTTGATCAAATGCTGAAGTAATTGTTGCACAATACAGTGTAGCTCATGAAATGTTCATCCCTCAGTTACAATGAAAAGTGCTGTGATGCAAGAAGCCTGTTAGTGATGAGTTACATAATAAAATAACATGTTGAATCACATGTTATTGTACGGTAGTCTAACCAGTTGACTGGAGGTGTATTAATTAGTGTATTGAAAGAAAGTAACTGTATTATATACTTATAGACCAAAACTGTGATAAATGTTAATCATTATTCTCCTATTTAATGATTCCATCCACTTCTGAAGTTTTCTCTTTCCTCATCTGAATATTTTTGCATTTCTGGGAATTGTATTAGGGATTACCAATTTTCAAAAGACCAAATAATGGCTTGATTAATTAAAAAAGATTAATCATATAATCATATGTATGGATTAATTAATAGTGATGATGATAATAAAAGAATATTTATTGTATTATCATCAAAAATGATGTGGATTGAAATGTAAAATAGTCATACAGTATATTGCCTTGACAGTGTTTGATGTAAATCCCCCAAAGCTATTCACAAATCACAAGCACACGTCTCTATCTCACGGTATTAACTGATAGGTATAACTTTACTGTCTGGCGTATCAGACACAGTTTTTTGTTCTGAGAACATTTATCAACCAGTAAACCCTGTATTTGAAAACCAGATTTCTCTGGGTCCTTATTTTAACAGAGGCAAATTAGCGAGGTATACTAGAGCATCACAGAGTCAGAGGAGGGCAGGGGACATCTGGGTTCATGACAGCTGCTGACCTGTGCCGCTTGTCAGCAGTCTGTTGGAGCTGGTGGACGGTGTCCTGCAGGCTCCGGATCTTTGCCTTCTTCTCATTCAGCACCAGGACAAAACGTGAGTAAAGCTTCTTCTGCATCGTCTCCTTATCCTGAACATGCTTCTCCAGCCTGCAGACAAAAATCACACAGACACCAATGTGCAAATAAAACACATGCAGACACTCACTTTTGCACATTTGCGCATGCACACAAACAGCCAGAAAACGACATGTTTTAAAAGCTGAAATTTAGTGTTTATCTGCCGTCTGAGAGCAATTTGCTAAGATGGATTGATACTGATGCCTCCATCCTGTGCAGACACACAATACTTTAGCCTCAGACTCCAGGTCTGGCAATGTGTCATTTATTGTCAGAGGAATGGAGACGCAGATAAACAATAAGATAAAAAAAATATATTTTAAAAGATGTAATTTGCCAGGGAAATATAAATCAAAAGAAGTAAGTAAATCATTTGGAGTCAGTTCCCCGAAAATACAAGATCAGTATGCAACACTGGGCGGATCCCTCAATCCCTCTGAAATGGGCGACCAGTGATGATGTCATACTGGGTGATTGTTGTGAATACAAACAGCTAGCGGTACAGCAAAAGCAAAGAGAGCACGCATGCAAACTGGAGGATCAAAAAACAAATACCAGCTCCGATCATCTGAAAACCAAACAATTTGACTCTTTCTGTATAGTTAACATATTTCTCTTGATCGCATATTCTTTCATAAACACATGTTTTCCACAACCAGCAGAGTTGCTTTCCTCCTCTTTCTTACTGAGTAAGTATTCGATGGTGCTCCTGTTTCAGTCCACGGTTCTCCTCCAGTAGCCGGCAGTTTTCTGACTGCAGATCTGTACTGCGCTTCAGGGACTGGCCAATCATCTCCCGGTTCAGCTCGAGAGGGTCTGGAGCCGGTTGGAGCTCCACCGAGCCCAAGTCCACCTGGAGGAAAGAGGTAAGAAGAGTTGAAAGCCAAATAAAATCTGAAAGGATTTCAGATTTCCACAGTAGAGAGGAATACCTCCACCAAGGCCCAACAGACTCCTTATGAAATCACATTTAAATTCACTATCTGCACCGAATTGCACACACTCAGAAATATTAGTCCCTTAAACTTTGCTGATTTGTCATCAAGTTCCATGAATTATTCTCTGAGAAATAAATACAAATGTTGTAAAATGCCCCCCAAGTGAAAAATGAGCAAGCACTTGCACCTCGCTGCTATCCCAAGAAGTTGTGCAATATGGACGTGCAACAAACCATTACATCACACTTCTTTGAAGTGGGAGAATTTTTAGGATGATGATGTGCTTTTTTCTGTCTGGGGGAAATACAGGATGAATTGACTGGTCGGCAGTAAACTGACCAAGTGAGCACACAGTTTCCTCTGTGTTGGGTTTTATCAGTGGCTCTTTGGAATCACAGGCAGGCTTCAGAAGTAATAAAACATTCCTCATTCAGTTTGCAGTTTGGCACTTAGTCACACAGCAGGACTGGGATATTACTGCTGGTCACAGAAAAATGCTGACATTTTTTTTAACAATAAGTTTATGTGTAAAATTTTTCGAAATTCCACTGAAGCCCTCTATATTTAAATTGGCAAAACAGGAGTCAAATTACAGCAAACAATAATTAACTAGAGAATCCCTCGAGGCGCAGTATTAAACCCTGAGTGATAACTGCCTGCCTTCAAAGCTGCCTGACGAAACACATTTTCAAATGGCGGCACAATGTTCATTTGCGTGTTGCCTTGGAGACGTTCCCATTCACGGACACACAGGGAAAGGTAATGCTCACGATGCACTGGAAAACCAGAAGGTGACGAGCTGGTAAATCTGCTGGGCTGGGCTCAGGGGTCACAGACCCACTACAATAAAGCCGCCATCTTCAAACGCTCTCATAAAATAGTTGTCATTTTTTCCCAGGTTGATTCTGTCCTGGCAGGCCACACAGCTGTTTCCCCTCCGCTGGGGAACAAGAACATGTTTCAGTGAGTGGACATTCAGTTCACGTCGCTCCCACAGCTTCACTACCTCAACCTACCCTTTAATCCACTACCATCCATCTTTCTGTTCCTTTCCTCCATTTTGTCTTCCCCTGCCTCTCACTTTACATGACTTTATATTCAAAAATATAGATTTAATCCATTTTCTCTCGCAAAGGATGCCAATACCTAATTTGTTCACAACGACGAAATCAGTGATTCCACTAAACTTATTTTAATGGGATCTGGACAAGATGAGACCACCCAGGGTCTGAAGGAGCGCGAGGTTCCTAGGAACTCGTAAAAATCGAGAGAAACATCAAGATGTCACAGTGATCTAGTGCAGGCTCCTCTTCGGGACTCAAAAGGATTTTGTGTGACATGAGATTGATTCAGTGTTTGTACCACATAGTCCTCCATTAATGGTGAGACTAGTGCAGTAGAGGCCCAGTGAGAACGAGCGGTGTTTGGCTTTTTGAATAGTGTAAGTGATCATGGATACCTCAAAGACTTTTCCTCTATCTTGTGCTACCTGTAACTGTCATTTGATAATAATTCAGTGAGGAGGGATAATGTAAAGGTACATCCTTATCTCCACATTTTAACTCAGTCATCACAGTTTAACCTGTGAGATCAAAACTGCTGCAAACACAACCTTCATTCACTGGATCAACAAAGAAAATAGGCCTCATACAGCTGCTGTTTGTTTATGTGTTTCACTACTGCAGTAAACAGTATAAATTCCACTTCAGCAAAGGTTTACCTTCAGCTTACTGTGTTGCACGGAAAGAGGGAAGATTCACTATGTGGACAAGCAGCATGATAACTTCAACTAATCAGTGACAGACAATGAAAACCTCTTTTATTAATGGTTCAAGTTATTTGTTGAATGACAGAAAAAGGCTGAAAGCTCTTTATTTTCTTGAGCTTTGGCTCCTCTCCTGAGACACAGAGATAAAGTTAAAGGTCAGTCTGCTCCCTGCTGCCAACCTCTGCCAAGGTGTGGGAGGTCAGACTGTTTGTCTATGCAGAAAACCCACTGCCACATACCTCTACTGCTTTTCTTAACTAAAACAACTCAAAGATAAGTTAATGGCTCAGCCTCTGAAAGGATAAGGCACAATACCTTCCTTTTTTTTTCAACATTGTTAACACCCATATTTTGTAAAACATGTGATTTTTAAAATCACTTCCTTCGGCCGGTTTTTTGTCACATTATATTATAGATTAGTGTGTGTGTGTGTGTGTGTGTGTGTGTGCGTGTGTGTGTGTCTGTGTGTGGTCTATCTGTTTGTTTGTGTGAACATCTCCAGACTGCTAGCCAGACCATAAGGTCAAACCCATGGAGAAGGGGGGGACGTAGGTGTGGACGACGGAGCCAAAAGAACACAGCCACAGTGAAAATTATTCTATGACCCACTGTGGGCACCGAGGACACAAAGCTTTCCTTATTACACGTCCATCACACAGCTGGAGACCTCACCCACCATTTATTTCAAATGATTAGAGGACAAGAAACTCATTTTAATCAATACGCACTAATCAATAAAATGGATAGAATTGTAATTCAATATGACAATGTCTGTCATATTAATTTATGTCGTTTCTAACTAAAAAGTCCAGCTATCAATTGCATCTGCACATTGTCAAGCAAGACAAGAACAATGGCTGCATCATAACGATAGTGATCAAACTCCTTTTTCTTTTCTTGTCTGAAAATAACTATTGTGCTCAAGTGAACAGGGAAGTGAGTGGGTGAGCACCGTGTGCATAATGACAAAGAGACAGTGTTCAAGGGTGGGCTGAGGTGCACAGTATGGGATGAGTGGGCTCGAGTGGAGCTCAGCTTGTCCCATCAACTCCCTTCCATCTGACGTGCAGGGGCGTGAGGCCAGATAAAGAGCAGGAAGTGAGGGGAGACGGCAGACAGTCCATTCCTGATAACACATGCATGTTCTCCAAAACAACGGGAATGCTGCAGCAGGGCATAGAACACGAGGAAAACACTTTCTCAGTTCTCTGTAGCAGGGCAAGAATGGGTTATGTCACTTATAATGTACACATCAACGAGAGAGATTAAGTCTGAGTAAGTGAACAGCTAGCATGAGGTGGAGGTTACTGGTGGTGACAGCAGGAGGGAGTGCGTCGGAGGATCAGACTTTTCAATGTGGTCAGGATTGAAATCTGGCTTCCTGTTGCACCAGTGTTTCCCAGACAGCAAGAGCAGAACAAAAACGTGAATACATCTGCAAAAGCCAAACATGTAAACAATATGTCCTCATATTTGTTTTTTTGTGTTTGGATGATTGTTGATTTAGTTTTTTTTGAAACCACAAGAAAAGCACTTTGGCCACTTCAAAGTTTTCTCACCAACATAAGGCTTTTCTCTTCAGGTCTCTCCAAATTGTTGACATTAACTAATGTTGAAAAGATCCAAATGGTGGCAGATGCTGCTCTTTGGTATAACCACAATGATGATACAGTGAAAAATCACACGGAGATGGTTCTGAGAAAGCACAGATAAGGGGCGCTGCTCTTACTGCAAACAATAGAATGGGTTTGTGCATTTAAACAATAACATTTTACTGCTCAAATTTGCAAAAAACTGGCTTTAGAAATGAGTCCCGTAAAAATGTATTTTGTTTTTGTGTCTGTATCTGAAAAGATTTCACTTTTAGACCTTTATATCAGATCTGTTCTCCACACCTCAGAATTTATGATTTGATTTTATCAGGTGGAGAAGATAATAGACTACTCCAGTGAATTTGCTGGCTGCCATCAAGCTCCACAGCAGGAATCCCCAGTGAACTATATAACACATGAGTGTGACAAACACAAAACATGGAACAATCCGTGTCACATTCGTCCACAAAGACTGATCCAGAATCCTCTGGCTTCAATTACCACAACTGTCAGGAATAAAGAGTCCCAGTCTCCCTGGACAGAAGCTGGTCTGAAGTTAGAGCTGAGCTTCAAGTGAAATTCGTGACAGTTTTCATAAACTGAAGGGAAGCATGTGAATAACATTGGTGAGTCTATCTTGCCGATTGTCACAGCACTGAATCATGTATTCGATGGAAAATAAAGCCGTGCTCAAGACTAAAGTACCGTGCAACAATTGTGTATTCAATATGTCAGTGAATTTAGATTTGAAAACACAAGACTGAAAGAAAGTTAGTGTGGTTTTGTCAAGTGTGAGCCAAAATGAGGTGATCTTAAACAGATGTGTAGTCTCTTCCATTTACATGCCCCACTGTTAAATCTGCAAGATTATTCAGTGTCTGTGCTGCCAAGTGACTGTGCTGGATTTTTTTCCCCCCCTACCAATGACAGATTGATACCGTACTTAAATAGACATTAAGGAGGGGATACTGTCTGACATAGCCATTTAAACACCTGCTGAGAAGTAGTTTAACAACGAACACCCAAATTACATTCATCATTACAACTTCTGGGGTCACATAAAATATTAATGTCAGGTTAAGTTTACCACCTGTTTCGTCTCCACCCGCCTTTCTTCTGCTCCCAAAGGAAACCTGCCTCATTTTTGGCCATGTCGGCACCCTCAAATTATCTGGCTGGGAAAATATGTTCCATCAGCAGCGGGGTAAAAAAGGTGTTACAGGTGTGAGACAAGACTGGTAGTTTGCACAGTTCTGCAAATAGTCCCCCCAGGACCCCTAGATTTGTGTCTACCACACGCACGCAGGATACCGTCGGCAACATTGTGAGTATTGGATTACTGTTTTTGAACTATAGAAGTGAGAATGAACAGATTTGTTACTCATTTTGTGTGGCGTAGTTTCCCCTTTAGGCAAGAGAAGAAGAAAAACGGCCTCCCGTAAAAAGAAGAGAGCTAATTTATGTCGTGTCAAAACCACTTAAGGTCTTAAATTAGGGAATATAAAAGTCAAATCATCAGTTTGTCTTTCAGCCACAAAGCTTATCCAGGCATCAGAAATGCACTGTGATTATCTATTATACTACATTTTAAAAGGCCTTGATATTCTACCGTCACGCCAAAGGATGTCCCCAGCAGAATCCCAGCTAGGAGTCAGTTGGTTATTTTGTAAACAACTCAGCAGATTTCCATGAAACTTGGTGGAAGGATGGGGTATAGATCAGAGAAAAACCCATTAAAATAATGGAAAAATCCAGAGATTTTTATAACATCATTAGACACCACGTTTCTCAACATTTTCATAGGCAGATTAAGTGAATTGAAATCTATGTCTAAAATATTTGGTGCTGGATGAAGTTTAGCGGACCATTGGGCCTCTGTGGAGTAGAAATAGAAGATACGGATCTGTCAGGTTTGACACCTGAATGCTGGAAGCTTGGCATCCTCGTCTAAAACCAACAGATGTCTGCACATGTCCGGACACAGATACATGCACACACACACACACACACACACACAAATACAAACACACACTGTAGGAACATTTGTCTGCACGGCCCCACTCTCACAGAGACAAAGAAAGCCTGGGGGAGTTGGAGAAAGAAAAAGGCTCTCAATCAAGTGTTGTTTAACGTTGTAAGATGGGAACGGCCCGGCCCATAAATCAGAGCTTTATGGTCTCTACAGTGTTTCTAACCCACTGGCCTTCTCCCTCTGCTCTCCTCTACTTGCACAGAGCTCCCAGGACCCCGAGTGCAATGCTCCCCCAAGGCAAAAGCATCCCTTTCAGTTGGGGAGAATAACACAGACATTGACTAAATGCATCGCGACCTGCACTCCATCAAACCTGTCGCTCACTTTGTAAGAACCACCTCAGCAGAGATACAGCAAAGGACGTTTCCATTCTTTGTGACTGTAGAATACAAGGAGATTTGCTTTAATGTAGGACAGGGTTAGCTTACATTATAACTCAGCATTACCTTTTGACCAATGTTCAATCAACAAACCTCTTTTACGAACTGTAGCCATTATCTACCTTGCAATGTTGCAATCTGATGACGGGCAACAAACTGAATGATTCCTATCTTTGGCTTTTAAAACTGTGGCCTGAGGGAAACCAATCCTTTCTAATTCTGCCATAATGTTGGACGACTATAAACCTTATCTTTTTAACAGCCCCCTGTAAAAAAGAAGACTTCCTTTCCATATTGTTGTATGTCGTTAGTAGCATTTTTCCTCAGGGAACAGGGACAAGCGGTAAGTGCACAATGTGTGGATTCCACGTTTTCCTTTCAAAAATACCCACTTGAGTTTGCTATGACTCTGTTGGACTTTTTTTTATAAGACCCTGTTAAGGAGCTCCTGGTGCCAATGATCAAATTCTCCCAAAACCAGTTCCAGCAAATATCATCCAAATGAGGAGCCAAAGTGCCAACAGTTCCATTCACTTTGTGCTTTATGTCAGGAGGAGAGAGAAGCAGTTTGAAACTGCACACATATCGATGTGAGGAAAGAGACAACAAACTGCTGCACTAAAAGATGCCATTGCAGGCAATGTTAGTGGTGTTGGTGGAGGCCCGCTGTTACAGGTACTGATGAGACTGCTGTGCCATTACAGCCATCCCAGGGGGAAAAAATGAAGGGGCAGCATATTTCACACAGAGCCACTGTCTCCTTGTTCAAACACGAACTTTGTAAACGTTTGCAAAAATGAGGAGTTTACCTTTCACATACAAAGAACCAAGCAGGAAATGTCCACAACATTCAGATGAGGGTTGGTGCCTGGATGGAGCAGGAAGGAGGCCGGACATGATGTATAAATTCTGTTGCATGGTGTTTTTGTTTACAGTGCATTGACAACGGCATCGGCCCTTATCCTGATCTTGAATCTTGTTGTCTTTCCAAGTTGACAACTTCATCAGTGTCTTTTACTTGGATGGCACCTTTTTTCATCCCAAGATGTTTGTATTCTTCCAGTTTTGTGTCCGTGACATGTTAGAAACGTCATCAACTTGCTCATTGTGAATTTTCCTGATATTTTCCTGCTGTATTATCATTTGGGATAATTTGTACATTTTACAAGGGAGCTGCCAGGAAATGTCCAGGGAAATGTTTGACTCTGAAATGTCACGCATGTAGCCCACTCAGAAAAATCTGAGACCCAACATCGGTGCCTGCCTGGAGGCCGCATCTGTCTGAGCACATCCTTAAAGCTGCTGCTTGTGTGACTTTGTTTAAAGTATTTGTTAGCTGGGCGAAGATGTAACCACTCTTAAAATAAGTCATTGTAAATATCCAATCAACACTTTTGCTCACCGTGATGTCGTCACAGAACTTCTGATATGAGAGATGACAGTGATCTGGAGTCAGGTGGAAAGAATAGGCTTTCTTGTCGCTCCCTCTCCCTCGTCCTCCTCTTCCTTCACCACTCCTTGTTAGTGCTAGAAGAAGATCCTTCACATAGTTTTCTCTTGTGACTCCCAGTTCACTGGCTTCCTTTGTCACCTCATCTTCTGAAACTGAACACAGAGGTGTTGCTTAAAACACTGTTTGCTCTTACAGGCATTTTTCTCATTTTTGTGTTATATTCAAGTCACAGTTAAGAGTAACCTGACAGAGGGCTAAAGGTAAACTGCAGACATACATTTAAACAAGGATTATGTGCGTGGATGCATGTGAACGGGGATTTTAAGAGAAGCAAGTAGAGAAGGGAATGTCATCAGCTGTTTCACAGCTGCTCACAAGGGGTTGAGAGTCCCAATTAACACATCAAACACTGAAACGCTGACGACCCAGAAGCCCCCACATAGCTGTCACAACCCCAGCGCTGCCTGTCAGCTCTGCAGATGGACAGCGATGGAAAGCTAGGGAGCAGTTATGTTCCAGGTGTCTTTCCACAGTAAACGTACTCATGTGCATATTTAACCACACATACACACTGAACACTGACTTGCACATACAAAGACAAGCCTTGTAGCGTTTAATCTAATGTATACACCTGTAAGCTGCAGAACAGAAGTGAAGAGGGACGATGAAACAAGGTCAATGCTGTCCCTCCAGTTAAAGGACCCAGAGTTACAATATTATGAGATTGGGTTCAGCCAGGTGCCTGCACAATTAGGACAGCGAGGTACAGGATAGTCAATGGTTAAGAGATTTAAGTCTTTAAATGAAATTACATGTAAACACACATTTAAGCAAAATAAAACCACAAGAGATGTTGCATGAGAATTAGAACTTCACAGATTTATCTAATGACCATGAAAAGATTAGCTGCTATGAGCCTTTCACAGACATATATGTACCTGCGTCCCTGTTTGCTAGTATGAAAAGTTAAATTTTACAAATTAAAGAATCCAATGGAAAATATTTGCATTTGTTTAAATTGTACGTTAAATAATGGCTATTCAGACTGATGTGATAAATTTACAGGATGTTATGCAGAAGTGGCAAGGTGAACTTGGTATAGATATTGATGGGGATAAGTGGACTAAGATATGGACTCAAACAAAGAAAATATCTGTGTGTAACCGTACCAGATTGCTGCAATTTAAGATTGTGCACCGTTTACAAATCTCTCCTAACAAAAGACATAAAATGAACTCTCAACTCTCACCTGCATGTTTAAAATGTAAAATCTCAGTGGGCACCTATACTCATTGTATCTGGTCATGTCCTAAAATACAAGCATATTGGATGGGTGTTTTGAAAGATTTGGAAAAAATATTTGGTGTGGTGTTGCACATGGACCCTCTTTCCTTAATCCTGGGTTACACCAGTCAGGATACTATTGTGGATGCCAACGCTGCCAGACTGTATAATATCCTCACATATGCAGCCAGGAAGAATATCTTTTTGTCTTGGATAAGCGACAAACCCCCCACTAAATCGAACTGGCACAAGATAATTATGGAATGTTTTCCCCTTGAGTACCTGACCTGTCTGCTTCACTCTTCAGAGGGACAGTTTATGAACATTTGGACTCCATATCTTCACTTTTCCAGCTCTACAGTGGCTTCAGTGCTCTCGAATGTTGTCCTTGGCTAGCCTTAGGCTCTTTGTCTTTATCTTGTTGTCATTGCACTGATTGGGTGAATGTAAGTATGTATAGACTGTCTAGACCAATGTTGTACTTGTTTTATTGTTGTTACGTCAATATATAAAAAGTTCAATAAACATATTTGTAAAAAAAAAAAAAAATAATGGCTATTTTCTGCTTGGTTGTATTTGTGTTTTCATTTTAGTCATAATCAATTCCTGCCATTTGGGTTTGATAACAAAATCATTTAGTTTATTAAGAATGAAATGTACCTTCTCCGATCCATGCCGAGCTGCCATCAGTGAGAGCTAATGTAAATCCAGCACCCAGGTCCTCTGCCCAGTCCACTCGCAGGAAGTAGGGGGTACTTGGATCAGTGGTTATTGTGATCTGGCGGACTGTGCCACTCATGTCTTACCAACTGTAGACCTGCAAGAAAATCATACTTAGAAATTCAGAAACTCTTAACAATGGATCATTGTGATTCATTTTCCCAGCAACGAGACCACTGCATTGGTTTTCAAGCCATTTAGTGGCCCAACTGTTAGCGTTTGGCTCTGGGCCCCCATGCAACGAAAGGCCAATCAGTTCAGTTTGATGTTGCAAGGTTGTGTTAATCTTCCAGCTGAAACAATGCGCCTCATTGTTTCACTAGTTGGATTTGGTAATAAAAGTCCTCGTGTGTGTCCTCGATGGGGGTCTCTGAGTCAGAGGAACTACAGGGACATAAACAGGTTTTGGCAGGGTTGTGTGTGGGAGCATGGGCTCCCTGGCCACCAGCAAAGTAATTACATGCTGTTAAAGATAAATAGAAGAAGATTAACATAAAGGCAGAGTTGCTGTACGATTTGAATTTGTCTGTACATTTATATAAGGATATGAAATGCAAAGAATTATTAGTGAGGACATCCTACCAGAGGCAAACAATTTTAGTCTTCAAATTTCAATCTGGTAAAAATCCCCTCATGGTTTGATTTAAGCTCTAGCTGTCAAGCTCAACTGAGACTATAAAAGCTCCACTAAACACAATGACTACACTACATTATTACGCGTTAGATAAAATTACTATTAATTTTGTTTTTAAATCTCATTTATTGAATTTAAGTGGATAATTTGGGACAAGTAGGACATTTCCTGAATCGTCGCTACCATTACATTGTTTATCTCCACGAGAGGCGATTAAACCCATTATACTAAGAGGCTGAGAAAGTTTGACTTGATTACGGATGTCCAAGTCAGAACATGCGATTAGTGCTTCCACGTGAAGTGAGAGGTGAGTTGGGAATCTTCCCTGCTTAAATACAGGCCAAAGTGTGTGGAGATGGAGGGAAAAGGACAGCTAAAGTGGTAGTTAGCCAAGCTGGACATGTTGGAAAAAATGAAAATGAGGGCCTTCGGACACTATGCTGTAAGTTATGACCTGACAGCACGTTCTTTTGGGATTCTTTCTGGAACTCCCTGACAGAGCACACGATCAAAGTTGTTCAAAATGAAACATGCACATGTGCTCTCTCCACACACACAGAGATACACACACCAGTGTGTGCATATGTGCATTCACACTAGGACCCTTGCAACAGCTTAAAGTTGACCCTTTGTGCTTCTAGGGGGGGTGTGGCTGGATGAAGGGCTCAACTTTAACCCCATGAAGTGAGCCCGGCTACTCATTAGTTACTGTAGCATCTGTTCCGCAGGGACTGTGACCCTGTGGTAATGACAGAAAGACACTCAAATTAAATAAACAGCGCTGTCTGTCTGGAATGGAGAGTTGTTCAAAGTGTCCTCCTGTTAGCATCTGTTCAGTTATTTCGATGAGCACACAGACTCCGTGGAATGCTTAAATCATGAGCTGCAGCTTCCCTGCAGCTCTGACATACAGACCTCATCCTCTTTCTGAGGCCCTCTGTAATTTTTTCTTCTGCTCAACCATTTATTGTCTTTTCTTCTCTCGTTCTGTCGCATTTAAACACCGTGAGACACAACTCTTTGCAGGCCATAGTTGGTAAATGACTCATAACTAGAGCCTGTAATTATGCATCCTGTGTCTCAAATGAGAAGATCATAGAGAGTAGAGAGAGGGAAGCCAAGGCAGTTAACTGTCTCTTTAATGGGTCCTGACAATTAGGCCTGTCCTCTTGATTTGCTTTCACTGGACTTTCACCTCATGCTTTCTCCAATTCAAGATGAAAAGGACAACTCCTTGTTAGTGTCCTGTTGTCATCCTCAGGGATTAAAGCAGTGCTGCCCTAAACAGCAGCAGAGTGAGCCATGGCCTTTAAGTCTTTACTCTCCCCAGGTATTAACTAGCTTAAGCCATTTGACTGATAGAGATATATCATAAACTAACATAACAATAAAATAATGACATATACATGATATTAATGTATACATATACATATACATATAAACATATAAATGTACAAACCACTGCAAGAATATCAGACTCTCAGATTTGACTATTTATAGGTATGTGATGCCCTGCATGTAGATGTGCAGATTCAAGACTGGAGTGGTCTCTTGATTTCTTTCTTAGGTGTTTCACATCATCAAGTTCAATATCCATTCTGTGCAACAGAATCAATTTTTTTATCTCATCATCTCATCGTCATCCGCTTATCCGGGGTCGGGTCGCGGGGGGAGCAGCTCAAGCAGGGGGCCCCAGACTTCCCTTTCCCGGGCCACATTGACCAGCTCTGACGGGGGGATCCCGAGGCGTTCCCAGGCCAGTGTTGAGATATAATCTCTCCACCTAGTCCTGGGTCTTCCCCGAGGTCTCCTCCCCACTGGACGTGCCTGAAACACCTCCCAAGGGAGGCGCCCAGTGGGCATCCTTACCAGATGCCCGAACCACCTCAGCTGACTCCTTTCTAAGTAAAGGAGCAGCGGCTCTAATCCGAGTCCCTCACGGATGACTGAGCTTCTCACCCTATCCCTAAGGGAGACGCCAGCCACCCTTCTGAGAAAACTCATCTCGGCCGCTTGTACCCGCGATCTCGTCCTTTCGGTCATCACCCAGCCCTCATGACCATAGGTGAGGATAGGAACGAAGATCGACCGGTAGATCGAGATCTTTGCCTTGCGGCTCAGCTCTCTTTTCGTTACAACGGTGCGGTAAAGCGAACGCAATACCGCCCCCGCTGCTCCGATTCTCCGGCCAATCTCACGCTCCATAGTACCCTCACTCGCGAACAAGACCCCGAGGTACTTGAACTCCTTCACTTGGGCTAATGACTCATTTCCTACCCGGAGTAAGCAATCCATCGGTTTCCTGCTAAGAGTCATGGCCTCAGATTTAGCGGTGCTGATCCTCATCCCAGCCGCTTCACACTCGACCGCCAGCCGATCCAGTGAGTGCTGAAGGTCACAAGCCGATGATCCAATGAGGACCACATCATCCGCAAAAAGCAGTGACGAGATCCTCAGACCACCGAACTGCAACCCCTCCCCACCACGACTACGCCTCGATATCCTGTCCATGTATATCACAAACAGGATTGGTGACAAGGCGCAGCCCTGGCGGAGACCAGCACCCACTGAGAACGAAACTGACTGGCTGCCGAGGACCCGAACACAGCTCTCGCTTTGGGAGTACAGAGATTGGATGGCCCTGAGGAGAGACCCCCTTACCCCATACTCCCGCAGCACCTCCCACAGTTTCTCCCGGGGGACCCGGTCATACGCCTTCTCCAGATCCACAAAACACAAGTGGACCGGATGGGCATACTCCCAGGCCCCCTCCAGGATCCTTGCGAGAGTGAAGAGCTGGTCCGTAGTTCCACGTCCGGGGCGAAAACCGCATTGTTCCTCTTCAATCTGAGGTTCGACGATCGGCCGAACCCTCCTTTCCAGCACCTTGGAGTAGACTTTACCAGGGAGGCTGAGAAGTGTGATACCCCGATAATTGGTACACACTCTCTGGTCCCCCTTTTTGAACAGGGGAACCACCACCCCGGTTTGCCACTCCTTTGGCACTGTACCCGACTCCCACGCGATGTTGAATAGGCGTGTCAACCATGACAGCCCCTCAACACCCAGAGCCTTTAGCATTTCTGGCTGGATCTCCTCAATCCCTGGGGCTTTGCCACTGCGGAGATGTTTGACTACCTCAGTGACCTCCACCAGGGAAATTGACGACGAAACACCATCAACCTCGAGCTCTGCCTCCAACATAGAGGGCGTGTTATTCGGATTCAGGAGTTCCTCAAAGTGTTCCTTCCAACGTCCGACGACCTCCTCAGTTGAGGTCAACAGAGTCCCATCCTTACTGTACACAGCTTGGATGGTTCCCCGTTTCCCCCTCCTGAGGTGCCGGATAGTCTTCCAGAAACACTTTGGTGCCGACCGAAAGTCCTTCTCAATGACCTCTCCGAACTTCTCCCACACCCGCTGCTTAGCCTCCGACACGGCAGCAGCTGCAGCCCTTCGGGCCTGTCGGTACCCTGCAACCGAGTCAGGAGTCCTCCAGGATATCATATCCCGGAAGGCCTCCTTCTTCAATCGGACGGCTTCCCTGACCACCGGTGTCCACCACGGTGTCCGAGGGTTACCGCCCCTTGAGGAACCTAAGACCCTGAGGCCGCAGCTTCAGCAATGGAGGCTTTGAACACCGCCCACTCCGGCTCAATGTCCCCAACCTCCACAGGAATGCCAGAAAAACTCCGCCGGAGGTGTGAGTTGAAGATACCTAGGACGGGGGCCTCCTCCAGACGTTCCCAGTTCACCCGCACTACTCGTTTGGGCTTACCAGGTCTATCCGGAAATTTCCCCCATTCCCTGATCCAACTCACAACCAGATGGTGGTCGGTTGACAGTTCCGCCCCTCTCTTTACCCGAGTGTCCAAAACATGCGGCCTCAGATCAGATGACACGATCACAAAATCGATCATTGATCTTCGGCCTAGGGTACTCTGGTACCAGGTACACTTATGAGCACCCTTATGTTCGAACATGGTGTTTGTTATGGATAATCTATGACTAGCACAGAAGTCCAATAACAAACGACCGCTCGGGTTCAGATCAGGGAGGCCGTTCCTCCCCACCACGCCTCTCCAGGTATCTCCATCGTTGCCCACGTGGGCGTTGAAGTCACCCAGCAGAACTACGGAGTCCCCTACTGGAGCCCCATGCAGGACTCCATTCAGGGTCTCCAAGAAGGCCGAGTACTCTGAGCTGCTGTTTGGTGCATACGCACAAACAACAGTCAGAGTTTTCCCCCCTACAACCCTTAGGCGCAGGGAGGCGACCCTCTCGTCTACCGGGGTAAACTCCAACACCGCGGCGCTCAGCCGGGGATTTATGAGTATCCCCACACCCGCCCGGCGCCTCACGCCCTTGGCAACTCCGGAGAAGAATAGAGTCCAACCCTTATCCAGGAGTACGGTACCAGAGCCGAGACTGTGCGTGGAGGTAAGCCCCACCAGATCTAACTGGTAGCGCTCCACCTCCCTCACAAGCTCCGGTTCCTTTCCCCACAGCGAGGTGACGTTCCACGTCCCCAGAGCCAGCTTCTGCCGCCCGGGTCTGGTCCGTCGAGACCCCTGACCTTCGCTGCCACCCATGTGGCTGCGCACCCGACCCCAACGGGTCTTCCCACAGGTGGTGGGCCCATGAGATGAAGAGAGGGGGGGTGCCACGTAGTTTGTTCGGGCTGTGCCCGACCGGGCTCCGTGGCAAACCCGGCCACCAGGCGCTCGCCATCGAGCCCTTCGTCTGGGCCTAGCTCCAGACGGGGGCCCCGGGCTTCCTCCGGGCCGGGTCACATCTCCTCTTCCGTCGATATTCATTGAGGGTTTTTGAACCATTCTTAGTCTGGCCCCTCACCTGAGACCACTCTGCCATGAGAGACCCTACCAGGAGCACAAGGCTCCAGACAACACAGCCCTCAGGTTCACAGGGACACGCAAACCTCTCCACTACGATAAGGTGACGGTTCCATTTTATGTATGTATATGTATATGTGTTTATATATATATATATAATTTGCACTGGTTTCAGAGGTAGAGCTTTTCATTTATCTGTACTACTTTCTCTTGTGCTAATACAAGGATAATACAGGTTTTACATGACAAATCAATGCCTACAGGTTGAGATCTGGCCTCTGATCTGATCTGGTTTACAGTATGATCATATCAGAGGCTGAGTTGTTAAGCTTCACCAATACCTGATTGATACGTGCCTTGACCTAAAGATCAAGTTTGTAGAAACTAGTGTAATTCAAACATGGACATTTTTAGTGCTAACGTTCTCGCTGCCAGAAGAGCAGACAGTGATATAGTTGCAGTGGGTCAGGGTCAGAGTCCAACTGTGTAACAAATATGTTTATTTTCTAAAATCTTAATCATATTATGTGGCAAATTAAATTAAATTGAAGTGAATTGCAAATGGCATTGGTGACAACAAACTTCAGACCTATACCGTTTATCTAACACCATTGGCAGTGTATCTTCTCAGTGGATTGTGTGGACACCGAAACATAAAAACGCCCGACGGAATGAATCAGCCTCTCCACTCCTTGAGTGACCCTACTCCCTTGACACAATCTGGAATCAAAATAGTAAATCTACCACTGAGAGATCGGATGACACTTTAAAACCACTGGGTGAAAGGTGTAGTGAGAACAAAAGCATTTCTATCAGACAAATTCGACTGAAATCACACAGGGATTAAATACTACTTCATTCAGCAAAATGTTTCAGAATAGAAAATGCAACTCAAATTCTTTACACACGCAAAGTGATCTGCAGTGCTGTCACACCAACTTCAAACGTCACCTCTAAAATTCAGGTCACTTAAAAGATGACTAATTTCAAGAATAGGAAAACGGTTCAAAACAGAATACCTTTCTACCCTTTCAATTGTTGTCCACTTTATCTCAGCTCTTTCATATAAAGTTGGAACCATCTTGCTAACCTTGAATTCAGTTGCACAATGACAGGTCATTTTCACATCTCCAATATTCACACAGGAATAAACTACAGCAGTGAAATCCTACATTAAGCTCAATCCCAACTGCACGGCAATTCTCCATGATGATTATGGCTGTGTAAAAGTAGAGACCTTGGAACATTACAACCTGTGGAAGCACAACACTGCCCGTCACCATCATGCTCATAGTTGAGTCTTATTTAGTTTGAAGGTCAAAACTGCAAAGAAACCGTGTGGCTGTCACTTTCCAATGTCCCTTTTCACTACAATCAAAACCTGTGAACACTACTATTACTTGAGTAAAGTTTTATGGTATTGAAATGTGTAACAAGAAAGAGTTTCACCCTTTTATTTTCTCTCGTAACTAAAATACATTTTACACAGACTGACAATACATCAAGCCTTGATTTGACTCCAGTTATCAGGTATGTACCGTACTGCAATGTAAATTGGTCAGTGTGCTGTAAAAACCTATAAAACTTTTACATTAAGAGGATTTTGAATCCGTTTAAAGTTTACTCTTGCTCATCTCTCACTCTTGTAAACCAGACATTTATTTTTTATCCCACCAAGTTTTCATCCACACTCTTGTCATAATTTAAAAAAAAAAAAAAAAAAAAAAGCATTATTTATGTGTGGTTAACAAGCTGACAGACTTCTTCTTACATGAAGAGCTCTGCAGGAGTGTCTGGGACAGAGGTGTCGAGGGAGATTTGAAACATGGTTTAAATGCAATCAAGATGCGCGGCTGGTTGGAGGGAGGGGACTTCATTGTCAAAACTTTGAGAGAGAAGAGGACCACAAAAAATGTCAGCCATAAATCACAGAGAGTGCGAGAATAGGAGATGTTAGGCTTCTAACCTATAAATACCAGTCAATTATGTGAATTTTTTCAACACCGGTTTTTGTTTTTAGAATATTGTTTTAACTTTGAAGCCAACGAAATATTTAAAATAAAGACAAACTCTCCTATCACGTGATCCATGCTTATGTTTTGGAACTATAACCATGACATCTGTGTTTGAAGTCGAACACGTTTAATTTTCTAACACCACATACATGCTCTGTGTCCCATAATAATCATGAAGTGGTTTCAAATGCATATAAGCCTAAATTCATAGTATTTTCTACCTCAAATACTGATTGTACTCAGTCTCTCCATCAATCCCAAAAAATATTGTCCAGTCTACCTTCATGTCAGTCCTCGACTATGGAGACATTCTAAACTGCCACGCAGTCCCATCAACTCTCCAGCAGTTAAACCACTGAGATTATGCTTCATCACAAACAACAAATTCCCCCCACATCATTGTTCTCTGTATCCCTTCATTACAAATGAGAAAAGACTCTTATTCATCTATAAAGTTCTGATCTTAAAACTTCCAACTTACCACAGCTCTCATTTAAAACCAGTACATACAAGCACAAGACCCAGTAACTGAGACATTGGTTGAACGTGGATTCAATTACTATGCACCTGCTAAACTATATGATTTATAAACTTCCTTCAAACTACAGTCAGCATTTAAATCTTTACGACGTGATGTTGTTTATGAATCTTTATGACTTTATTTTACTGTGGTGTTTTGTTGTTGCTCGTGTTTAATTGTCTGTGGCTGATTGCGAATGTTTCTTGATCTCAAGCCTCCCTTGAAAAATACATCTTGATCTCAATGTGACTGCCTGATTAAATAAAGACAATATATATATATTATCTCAGCTGTAATTATTATTGACAGCTTAATAATAGTGTATTAATAACCTCCGGGGTCCTGCATGTCATGTTTAGCTAGCTGTTAGCATCTCCACCAGAGCTAAATTGTTATATGTGGTTATGTTGTCGGTCTTGAACGTGCTACATGGAGAGCACCGTAGTTTTCAGTGTGTCTGTCGGACGCAGGTCGTTGTAATTGATTGTGTTAAGAACATTTAATGAACACATTTCCCTTAAGGAGACTTACGTTGCTTTGTGGACAAACCACTGCTGCGTCCAGACGAAGAGTTCTGAGTGAGAACCTCTTGTTATCTCTGCTTCCACCCTTTGTTTCTTCTGACAGTTCACGATTCAACTTTCAACTCTCCTTCTTCTCGACCAATCACAGTGTGTGGTTTTGCGGCACACTGCGACGAGACGCTACGTAGGCTACGTCACTGGCCACGTTACGTAAGTTCCACAGAGCAGGAAGTGTGATGTGGCTCTGACTCGCCGACAAAAATGGTGAGTTTTCCACGAGTGTTTTTATTTTCCCGTGGCTCCCTTTTAAACTACAGTCGTCACAACGCGTTCTCAGTTTGAGCTGTGCGACACGCAGCCGCAGCAGCTAATGCTAACAGGCGAGGGGATGCAGGACGTGTGGTCAATGCTAAGCTACGTAGCTAGCACTGGCTAACTCTGTTAGCATATCGAGCTTTCACATTATGTTCCTGTGCGTTAATATCACGATATTAGAAATGTGTTTGGCACGGAAGTTAATGTGGCACCGCGAGTCGTTTGATATCAACTTACGATCCGAGAATCTGTTCGATGATCATAGTGAACACGAGCAGCGCAGGGAGGCGTTTGCCACGTAGCTGCACAATAGTTCAGGGTGTGTGTGTTTAGATACGAATTGTTTATAAGCTGGTAATAAAGTGAATCTGAGATCATGAGCACATCACGCAGACAGGTTATTAGAAGTTTAGTTTTTATCGTGAACTCGACTAGGTGAGGGTTGTTTTGTGAACTATTAATTTTGCATTATGTTAGAAAGTGTATTTGCACCATGTTTGTGAGCAAATATTTCAGAGGTAAATTCTGGATTTTGATTGTTAGGGCACACATGTAATCATCATATTACAATGTCTTCTTAGATTAATAGAAGGGGTTGTATTCACAATCAAAGTTTAGTTTAATATATTTTCAAAAATTTGAGTAATAACCATTGAATGGTTTATTGAATATAAAGCATCTGTGTGTCTCTTTCAGATATCCTGTGCTGTTGCGAAAACTAAGCTAATGTCCAGTATAGAGTTGTTGATTAGCGTCATGCTCTAACTTCATTTGTCAGGTTTGATATGATTCAACATCAGACCCATTCATTTATAACAAAACAGAGAAGTTCTAACTTAGACATCGTACTTTGTACCATGTACTGTGATTTTAATATCAATTCTAATTTATAATTGCTCTCATGATAGGAGCAACAGGTTGTTAAAATCTGGCCAGTTTTATAAAGAGAGCACTAGATCACAAACAACCTCGTCAGTCTGGTGTTTTGAGAATAATAAAGTTGGGTCCCACAATTTGTTATTGGTTATAAAGCCAGGCCTTATGAGAGATGGATTTTTAAGCCACAATACCTGTTCGGTATGCTGTTGATCTTACGAATTAATACACTGACATTGAAAAAAATTTAATGGAGCGATTTTGACCGTCTATGGAAGAACAAGCGGTCTGGTGATGAGTCTTTCACAGTCACGTTTCTCTAACTGGATCTACACAGCCAGCCAACTTCTTTGTCACGTCACCAGAATGAACAGCTGGTACATCAACATTCCTCAATACATGTGGCCTGGCATTCATGTTGCAGGAAATCAACTACAGTGAATTTGGTGGTTGCTAGATTTTGACCTCTGCTTTAAAACTGCATGAGCTCTTGTCGGTACTAAATATATAATTTTCTTTCTTCTTGCAGTCAGCTATTTTCAACTTCCAGTCGCTGCTAACAGTGATTCTCCTCCTGATCTGTACCTGTGCCTACATCAGAGCGCTGGCTCCAAGCTTGCTAGACAAGAACAAGACCGGGTATGATCAAATACTATTTTAAACAACAGTGAAGTTGCCGCCGAAGTCTTAAAATACCAATCTCTGTCTCTTGGAATGACACACAGGTCACAGCGGCTTGTTTTCTTTATCGTTCTAGTGTTTGTTCATATAATGTATGTCAGTTGTATGCATGTAATTCTGTAAAGTATGCACACTTTTCCTGTCAAATGAGAAAGGTCTATTTCAGGCATATAGTTTAATGTTACAATTTCTAGTATATAGGGTGAAAAAAGTCTTGACATACAAAGATGCAGTTCAAATGAAAAGATGTCCTCATAAAAAAGTGCTAAGACTCAGTGCCTCTCACTGTATATGCTATAATCACTGACAGTGCTTAAACAATTACACGACACACAACGTTTTTGTTGTATAAAAATGCTGCGATGTCCTGTCATTATTACCGTTTTCAATTTTAACAGTTGATTCCATGTAGTTACTTGTTTTTGAATTAGACATTAGTTTTCTTGTCCTGCTGATCGTCAGATTTATTGTTTGCATGGCTTTGAGACAGAGCCAAGATATTTATATCAATAAAGCTGCGGAAATAAAAAACAGAAATAATATGCATAGTTTTGGGGTTAGTTATGTTTCACAACAATTTATACATACTCATTGATGTATGTGAATTTTAACTTCATATCATAGGCTTTAAAAATGCAATTATTTGCAATTGAATCTCAATACTTTTAGTTTTGAAAGACTTAAAAATCACTATACATATGGAATCTGTACCCATATCATCATTGAATTAGGAGATGAGTGTTTTAACACATTATTCTTATATTAGAATCCATGCATATCAAGCCCTACAATTTGAAATTATTCATCTATCTTTAACTCTGTCAATTCTGAGGACACTTGCTTATTTTCTCAGCTAATAAGAAGCTTCTTTTGGTAGCAGAATATGGTAGCAGCCTTAAATTAAATCCTTTCCCCATCACTGGATCTTTATTATTCTTGGATGTTCAAACTCTATGATTCACTTCACACCCACACACCATTGGAGCCAGGAGTGACTTCCTCTTCAGACAAACCCATGAGACTTTGTGGCAGATGGGATGATTTAGTAATTTTCCCTCTTGATTGATTGGTACACGGAGGCATGAGCCATTATTTGTATTGATTTGGTTCCAAACATCATGCAAACTTATTTTTCTTTAGTAGTTATAGACCTAAAATCTGACTAAGGTTTACACCAGGACTATTTCAAGTCTACAAGAGAAGATTTCAAAATGTTGGCACATCATTTTATGATGAAGGTTAAAATAAATATGCACAGACTTGCAGTCCCACTCATTCCGGCCAGCAGACACATCAGATGCCATATTTGGCTCAACTGTCATAAACAAACATGAATTCCCCCTTTCTTCCTCTACAAATACTTCTTGCATGGAAAGGGACAGAGGAGCAGCAGTTTCTGATTCCACCACTTTTATATCAACACAACCCCCAACCTCATGTTTGATCTTGTGTTTTCATAGATTTTTTTATTCGGTAAATTAACAATTAAGTTTAAAACAAATGGAGGCCAATAATGATTATTGAGAGTAATATTTGTCATTGTTTTATCTTTTAGGATTCTAGGGATTTTCTGGAAGTGTGCCAGAATAGGTATGTTATTATTTTATTTTTTTCTTAAAGGAATAATTTTGCTTAGCAGTGTCACCTTCACTTAAATCTTGTTTCTTCTGTCTAGGTGAGAGGAAGAGCCCCTGGGTGGCTTGCTGCTGTGTCGTCATGGCGTTTAGTATACTGTTTCAGCAGTAGCAGTCCAAAGGAAACCACAAATGGAGACATTGGGGAAATGAACAGACAGCAAGGCACGAACAATATGATCCTAGAAGCACAACAGGACCTCTGGTGGTTGTCAGTTAAGATGATGTAAAAACAGAGACTTGTCACCACTCGTCGTGGCCACGGAGGGAGAGAATGTGTGTTTGTAGGTGGAGGGGCGGGGTGATAGCCCCAGAGTGTGTCTCGATCCCTCCACAGACCTCCAGGTCTGTCCTTGTGTTTGCTCATGATGTCGAAGGTTTACTCCAGTTGTATGTGTGATCAAAGGATCGTTTGTCCAAACATTTCAAACAGATTCATTTTTTTCCCTCTCTAAGTTTGTCACAATGGCATCGATTGTTGAGAATCCTTCACAAAAATCATCCTTCATGAATATGTATAAGTACTTCAGTCATTCAGACTTTTGTTTGTTGTATCTAAAATGGTGATGATATTCCATAGCAAGCAAACTGGTATTCTAGCTCTCAACATGTCAAATTGTCCCACAAATTTGTCGCCAGGAGCCGCTGATGTTTTTAAAGTCAGTCAGTTTGTCACTATTTATTAAAGAACCTTTTTGGAGATCGGGTTTCAGAAGGCTGATTTGTTTCATTAAACTCAAAAACTTAAATACTTGATTAGTGTTTGCTGGTTGTGTTAATGTCACAGTGTAAAATGAAGTATCTTCATAATGACTTCCAACCTGATGACAACATTTTGACACTATGAACACTGCAGTGAAGTTAGAGTTCCTTGTAGTTTTTGGGTGAAGACGAATCTGTGACTTTAAGAATCTGCAGCTCTGGATCATATCTGAAGTGTAGTTCTCAGGATGCTGTTCGGAGTGAGATGCACAGTGAAGAGTTTGCGATAACCTTCTTTCTAACCTCGAAGTCAACACTCACCTTCACAGGGTCCGCTGCAAAGAGCTGTCAGTTGATTGAGCCACACGCCAGTTATCTGTCTAGTATTTACCTCCAGATACTAGCTGAATTTCATTCTTACAAAGGAAACTACAAGATACTGAAGTACTTGACTAAATTCAGGAGACCGAAAAATACCCTTAATGTTTTTGTGAAGTCACAATCCTATGTAATTGCGGATTTAAAGACAGATACTGTTAATTTCATCTTTTAATGATGGACAACTTTGGCTGCAAAAAGTGCTTAACAAGCTTAAATGACTTATGAAAGAGTTGTGACGGGTTTTAAATGGAGATCGTAGTTTCAGACTTAATTTTATATCATCAGCCACAAAATTTGACCCAAATTAATCAAATTGAAATAACGGATATACTGTATGTTTCATAGAACAGTCCCATGCACATTTCTCCTGTCCTTGGTGGTAAATAGAGGAGGATTCTTTTTGACGCTCACCTTTGACACTCTGATCTCTGATGAGTGTCTGAAGCCCAACACCCCCACGCACACAGCCCCATGTTAGGGGACACTGATCCCATACTGGTGCCCATCCGTTTTGGCTCGCCCCGGCCGAGATAAAGCATCAAGTGAAGTCTGCCGGTAAAGTCGGGATTATCAGGCAGTGACGCAGACACAGATACAGACGCAGAGGAGCAGGAAGCTCTCAGTCATCTGCTTTTATCTTAAGGACCATAGATACTGGCTTGGGCTGGAGGGACCCGACCGGGTCAATGAAGCAAGCTCGTGTCTTAGGTGATGATGACAGTGAATCGCTACGGACAACCTGGTGTCACTTCAGTCCAGCAGATGAAAGCAGACACTATCAATAGCCCCCATGCATGCGGAGAGACTGATTGTTCGGGTTATTCACATAGAGTTAACAGAATCCTACAGAATGTGCAGAAGGTAAAGAGACAGTTGGCTCACAGGTCCCTGGGTCTGCTGTAGGCGCCATGTAACAACCTAATCAAACTCAAACAAAAATTTGGGGGTGATTTGTTAGGTCAATGCGATTGTTCTTAAAGCCCTTAAATGGTGCATGGGCACAGTTGCTAAACAATAACAATGAATAATATCTGGCAGCAGCTCAGTGACTGGATGCCTAAAACAACATTTGGACCGATCCTGCTGTTTCTAAAGTGGCTTAATGCATGTCCTGATTTCTGTGTTTGAGTTGGCCCATCAACATTTACTCAAGTGGATGCCATATGGCAAAGGACAAAATAAAACAGCTTTTTTCGACTCGGTGTGTCAGAATCCCTTTTACAGGTCATCTGGTGAGAATCATTACCTCCATCCTCTGAGTTTGTGTTTATTTCTCGGCTCCTGCGCCCCTGGGAGTGGCCGGCTGCCAGACTGAGCTAACAACACTTCACTGACTGTGAATCGAGCTGGTTGCGCCTTATGGGAACTAGCAAAGTATTAAACTCAATGTTACTGTAGCCTGCATTGTTCCTCGTGAAGGTTAAGACAATACAAGCAATAAAACTGAAATGCAATACAGAATCTTGCCAAGCACTGATTACCATTATCATTTTGTAATTACAAAGAAAGAACTAACAGACCCCCTAGGTTTTGAAATGAGGCTTTGCAGAACAACACATGGCCAATAAATTAAAAATATGATCTATACAAAGACAAATATATTTACTGGGTTTGTACTGTTACTGTCTTTATTTTTGCTGATGTTCAAATTGTGATTATTACATCCGTCAAGGAGGTTAATAATCTTCTGAATGCTATTCTACTCCCATAGTTTGTAAGTTACTTGATTCCAGTATAATGTTTGAATTAATATGTTTTATATCAGGATATTTTAATTGGCAAAAATTTAACAAGTCAATATCCCCCACAAGGAATTCAGTCCTCGCCGTGTGGAGATGTGTTTAGACAATCAAATCTACAAACAGAAAGTTAAACATTTAATTATAAGTATGACAAGTAGAGAAAAGTGACTTTTGACTTTTAGGCATTTCTTCAAACCATTTCTTGACTCATGACCTCAGTGTTTCTTCTACTATATGCAACATTTTACTATCTTCCATATATGAGGCCCATTCACCAGAGAGTCTTTCTCCATGAACCCTCCAACCTTTGGTTTCATAGGGATTAGATAGCAGCCAAGTATGAGGTCGCATGAAATCTCAACCAAAACACCTAATTCAGAACATTTAATGCACCATTAGTTTACATGAATGATCATGGCTAATGTCAGCTGTTTCATTAGGAACCAGAGTCTTTCCCTTTTCAACAAAGAGGTGCATTGATGCAGATAAAGTCAAGTCAACCTCACTGACTGGAGCACTGCTGAGATAATTCAGTTTAATTTCGAAATTGTTATATATTTGTTTGCCTCAATGATTGTGGGAATTAAATTGAGCAAATTCAGTTTAATTTACGGATAATTTTGTATCACTATTTTTCCCTCAGGGATTGTCGAAATTATTCTCAGATGAGCTGCTGGTCATTTCATTGCATTTGCTAAATGTCCCTCAGCAGAAAAGCGGACGATTTGTAATGTTCGTAATGCAGCTCTACACTTTACTGTCGTCTACACTCTTATTAGCACCAGCTCACATCCAACATATGGAGACAAACAACCATTCACACTCACAATCACAGCTAAAGTCAATTTAGAGTTCCCAATTAACCTAACCTAGAGTCCTCACTGAGCTGGTTTCCCACAAACGAGTAAAAAAAATCTATTTCTATAAATCCATCAGTATAGGCATAGATCAAAATCAATCGATTGCATGTGGGCAACAGAACTGAGAATTGTTGTAATTTTAACAACATAATCATCTTGGATCAGCTGCAAGGATTTGTTTTATTGTGAATGCCTTCGACTTCACCTTTGACCCCTTCACTTCTGCTCAAATAATTGTCATTATTTGAGCAGAAGTGAATTAGCTGTTGAGAGACACAACCTGGTCACGTCGAAGATAAGGAAACGCAGGGACAGCTGCAGGAGCACAGGTGCTGAGGACACTTTTCCAAGAACACAACTCAACCACCAGAAGGTCAGGACAAGGAGAACATAACCTATTTGATGTGAATGACTGGCTGTGTAGCCTGTGTATGATGGGTTGTGTTGAGGGACGCATGTTAACAGGTCCAGGTCTGTCTGGATCTCACATGGAGACTATTCAGGGGAACAGGTCGGGTCCAGCACAGAGCTTTGTGCAATAATGGAATTGTGCAGACCTCTGACCTAACCCCAGTCTGCATGTCTCTGGACTGTTGGATGAAGCCGGAGTACCCATGGAAAAACCACGTAGACGCGGGGAGAGCATGCAAACTCCACCTAGAAGGTGCGGTAGAAGAGATTCGAACCAGGAGCCTTCTTGCCGTGAGGCGACAGTGCTATAACCGCTGCCCTCATTCAAAACATAAAAGTTTCATCTTCTCGTCTCTTCCCCCTTTGATCACAAAGTGGAGCTTCCTCGCCGCCGTTTTGAGGACTTCAAAGTAAATCGGGCCAATAAAGTCTCCACCACATCCCGCTGAGCGAACCAGAGGTGTCCAAACAGACCTTGAACCTTTAAATCTTCAGTGGGGCCTGCTTGAATCACTGCATGTGGAGGGAATAAAGACGAGTGGAGGCAGCGGCGAATGGATAGTGAGAAATCGAGGGAGATAATGACAGGGCGATGGAAGAAGGGGAGGGAAGCATTCAATACATAGGGAGAGTGGATTAGTCCTTATTATACCACTGGGGTATTCCAATGATCAACCTCTTAATGACCCCATATTTTCCTCTTTAGCTGGTTATTTATTTAAAAGCTTGTGGTTCCGTTGTTTGCTGATACCTAGGAGGGCAGCCTCTCTCTTGTGGTCCGCTTGCAGTTTCAGCCACAAACCCAAACCCCTTTAAAGACGTGGAGGATCACAGAGCCTACAGCATCATAGATTATAAATGCTTGACATCACGTCCATGCTGTGAAGCCTTTGTTCTGTCCTCACTTCCTCGTTAGGAACATGCAACCTTTGTTTGCTGCCTCCTGAGGGAACAAGCGACAAGAATATAGTCGCCACCAATATCCTTCATGTGGGGCAAGTCTGGGTCGGCGGCAGGCCCGATGATAGTGCGTGTATACGATGCTGTAATGGATCGGATAGTTCAAACACTCGTTTGTGTAGTCTCTTCCTGGCACTCGGGCCTTCTGGGTCCATCTAACTCCTTCCACGTGTAATTTATTGCCAGATATTTTATGGTACCAAGATAAATTTTAAAACGTAGTCCCATTAGACAGCTCCCTGCGGCCTCAGAATCTGGGGCGCTGCGTGTCTCCTTTGAAGGTGGCATCTGCAGCCCGTTCAGAGGACAGCCCGCTCCATGCTCATTAGCCCGAGGCAGGAGTTGTCTCTGCGTAACAAGGCCGTTACACAGAGCTAGAGAGCTCCAGGTCACTGCCGCTGGAGGTTGAAATGGATATCAAGTTCAAATTTCAACGTTAGACACTTGAAATGTGACTGCCAAGCAAATGAGACCATGGGGTTATCGAATCGATTTTAGCTCGGATGTGATTTGTGTCCACATTTCTTCATGCACTCATAAGTAGAAACACACAGGTTGGTTGCAAAACAGTAGCGGACTGAAAGCTTCCGTGCCATTACCTGCCCTTGGTCCGCAGGTTGTGTCCCATCCAGTCCCACTCCTTCGTAGAAGGATTCACACATTTGTCAAGGTTTTGCAATAAAGTTAATAGTTTCATCATTATAAGCATCAAAGCCACATTGATTTCGCACAGGTTCTGTATTTGTCTGTGAACGGTGGGAACTGTTTGATGAACACACCCACGTTTGGCACAGATTCCCATGAGAATGTGTGGGAACCTTAAATGAGTAATTTTCTTCTTATTGATGAGGAATTTCAAAGGAAGTGTGTTGAAAAGATCAAAACCAGTTTAGCTTTCTCTGTGCGTCATACAACCATCATAGAGAGGATGCACTTAACCCGGGTTTAAGGTTTGGTCGTCGTCCCTGCAGGCTCTAAATTGACCGTACCTGTGATTGTCAGTGATTGTTTTTCTCTTTGTATTTTGTCCCTGTGATATGCTGGCGATCTGTCCAGGGTGAGCCACACCCCTCGCCCAATGTCTGGGATTGGTTTCTCATGTTAAGGAAAGTATGGTGTTTTTTGCAGAAGCTGCAACTGTGAGAACTTGAGTGAAAAACCAGCTCTGTATTATAGTATTCACTTTGTGGGATATGTTGCTAGCCAGTGCTAACAGCTACCGTCTGTAATGTCAGTGTCTCTGGAGAACAAGGACATATTTGTGGACAATTAACACTGACTGAAAAGACACTCCAGTGGTAGAATTTATACAAATAAATCAAAATGAAAAGTGCTTTGCTTTCAGTCTGAACAATCCTTGATATGAATCACGGCGCCGTAATTCTGGGCCTTGCAGAAGTTTTAAAGCTTTGTCACAGTGTTATTTTGTGTATAATTGACACTAATCCAAATTGCATTTAGTGACTCATTTTTTTCCATGTAAGAAGTCCTGCGAGTCTGGAGTGTGAACGTGTCCTCCATCACTTCCAGGAAGACCGGGGACTGTTTCCATTTTGGCCCATGAGATGGTCGCCCAGGTCCAACAAGGGCAGGTTTCCAGACATGAACTGGGCCATGCACGACTTTACTTCATCCCTCTGAGCTGCCATAGGAACCGTGCAGTTGATGGAACAACACTCACAATGTAACAGCTGGTATCGTACAGTCGAGTGGAGCCTGCTGACGTTGAACAGTAATATCAGACGTCAGCAGCCCAGAGCGATTCCCAGTGCAGATGTGTGATTCACACACACTCTGCATCTACTCATATACAGGTATCTGATCAACCTACACATCCAAACTCTTTCTTGAGCACCGACTCATGCAAGCAAGCAGACAGATATACTGAGGTGTCATGGTAAAACAATACGTGCATGAATACACTCAAATGGTCACCTCTTCATAGGGTGAGATCACGTAAGCTGTCCTGTTGCTCCACATATCAATAGGGAGTTTCCAAGTTTGAAAAGAAAGGGCTTAATGCCTCTAGCAAGTAAACTGTGCTTTCACAATTTTTATCTGTTAGTTGTTTTTTCTGTCATTTTTCTCAAGAACTACAGATTTCCATGAAATGATGTGGAAGGGTGGGGCTTGAGCCGAGTGAGAAACCCTATCTGGATAAACAGGCGTATCCAGGAATCCTTTTAGCATTTTCATAAATTTCTTAAGGAATAAAGCAGCCAATCAGCCTTGGCATGGGTAAGGGTCTCTCAAGGCCCCTCTGGAATAATGTGAGTCTGCCAATCAAGTCTTAAACACCACATTGTGATTGCTGGCATCTGATTAGTATTTTTATAGCAGTTTGCCCATGTTAGCAAAACATTATGTCACAGTTCTGGGCTACAGTCATATGGCCATTCTCTCTATTTTGTTCAAATCTGTCCACGTTTTATGTTGATAACTAATAAATTCGATTGCGCTGCTGAAGAAACCTTTTACGAGGGATGCACCTCATCTGCAACACTTGAAGCTCCTTAAGGAGGAGCGGGTGCATGTGTGTGTGGGGGGGGGGGGTATCATGGCTGTATACGGTTCCCCTAATGTCTGCTGTATGGAATGGCGGTCTGAGTGTTTGTTGTGATGTTTTATGAATTGATAAGGTGTGACGTCCTCTCTTTAACAACTGTTGTGTTGTCTTATGTTGACAACACAACACATGTGTGTAACTTTGGATTGTTCTACCCTGTCTGCATAATACATTTAACTTTGGGTACTAATACAGAAACCTTGAATCTTGAACCTTGAAAAGAGGAATGACACTGAGTGGCAATCCAGATCTGCTTCAGGTGGAAATTCGGTTATTAACAAATTTTTCTGAAAACTCTTGTAGATCCAAATCAGTGAGTAGAACCAGATCATTTTTTGTATCATTCACATTCCGAGGAAATCATGTGGACTTTAATGAATATGTCTATGAGTGTGTGCAATTTGGTGCAGCTTGATTGAATATAAAGGGACTGGTGGGCCTTGGCACTAGTATGTACTGAAGAACTGTTAATATCACCATTGTAAAGACATGTTATAAATCCTGGCTCATGCATTTCAGTAATCCTCAACCATCACTGCAGGGAGTCTATTGCAGAAATTATCACAATGCAAGACCATAGACTTTTCCTTGTTCCACAAGAAGACTCTGTAAACATCTTTGATTTATTTTGACTTTCCCACATAACAAAAACTCACTTCATTGGCCTCTAATCCTCTCTCCAGCAACACATTTCTCTCTGTCTCCTACTGCTCTGAGTTCAATTGACTTACAGCGCCTCAGCTATTTCATTAGTCTCCGTATAAACAAATAATGCAATTATTAAGTTAGGACTAAAGAATAGTATTCATACGCCCAGTTGTAGACATCACCATGCAGACACTGTCACACTAACAGATGTGACAGCAGAGCTACTCACAGAGCGGTGGCTCGACACATGTTGCCAACGTAAACGTGCCGACTAGCTTGATATCATCAGTTTGACGATTTTGTCAGATATACATTGGAGTCACACTTTTCTGGGTGTGACTCTCAGATTGATAAAAAATAACCAGATCCACACCAGCTAACATGTTGTATCAGGGGTCTGCAGGGGTCCAGAGCGTCAACATCCAGATTGAACGAAAGCAAACTTGAACAGAAAATAAATGCTTCTGATTACTCTGAAAGTGTGTTGTTTGTTTTTATCTATCGTACGACCACATTTCACTTGGCCCACCAGTTCATTTCGCAGTGAATGCTTTATTGTCTGAATGATGGAAACTGCAGTGATGTAACAAAACAGGACCACAGACGCATCATTTTCACACTCGGCCGACCACAGGATTCAGAGCTGTGCAATGAAAATATCAATCCTCTCTGTTGAGCAACAACTCTCCTGCTTCGCTGAGGACGTTTGTTTGTCTGTAGGAGGGTTTGAATGACAAGCAGTGGATGATAGAGGGGAACAGTCCTCACACTTGTACCTGCAGGACCGGGGGGGGGGGGGGGGGGGGACAATGAGTCAACTCGTTGACTCTCACAACCTTTGAGTCATTGTCTGGCAACACTGGTGATGAGGATGTAATCTATTGGCTGTGATTTTCATACGTTGAATGTTCCAGAAACGAAGGATGATAAACGGCTGTAACTCTCATTTACTCCGAATTTAAATGTCGTTACTCCTAACTTTTTTGTTTATGTCTAAATGATGATAATTCTTAAGGCACAGTACATGTGAATGTAGCATTGTAACCTTCGCCTCCCGTGTAACTTCCAATCTGTGCGGGCGAGTGGGAAAAGCATTTGCCTCCTGTGACAAATCAACTCCAAAGCGGCTTCAAGCAGAGTTCAACGACCTATGTGAACTTTGACCTGTGACATTCACCTGCGTTCATGCATGTGTGACTGTTGCCTTATTCTTCAGCCATACTTTAGTAATTGAAATCCCCCCAAAAATTTGACTGCCTAATCACAACATAAAGGAGCAAACTTCGATAAATGTGTCTAATCAGAACAGTGCTATATCTAAGTGGACCTTCAATGTTGAAATTCCCAGAGGAACGGTAACAGCTTTATTTCCTCAGGCTTTTTATCTATGCAGGGGAAAAAATTACCCACAAAATGAATCTTCTCGACAGGAACTTTCAACATGTGTCTGTCAGAACAAAACTCAAGCAAGAGAATGAGTAATCAGCCGAAATTTAAACTGTATTTATTTCTTAATTGTTAAGTGGCTTAAAAACTAAATCGTCAACATACAATACAGACTAAACTCTCGTCACACTGAGACATGCTCACACTGTGAAAATGTCAAGAAATAACGGAATTAATAAGAAGTTCCTGGGAGAAATACAAAATGATGTATTTATAACATGGCATCCTCAGAGGCAGTAAATCGTGTTACAGAAATACCGTTATTGTTAGGCCTAGGGATAAGAAGCATGACTAAATATTATAATTACTGAAGCATGTCAGATGTTTGTACACTTCTCCTCTGAGATGTTTTTATTTCGAATTAAAAGATACTGAGTGAAGTGCAGGGGTCACAGGTCAGTCTTTGTATTTCAGGCTCCTAAGCAACTCTGACAAATAAGCTTGTGTGGAAAGTATGATAAAAGCTGTGAGTGTTTGAAATCCTTGTGCAAAGAAAACACGATAATGTTCTGGAAAAAAAAGAAAAGTAAAGGAAGACTTCGTGAAGGCTTCCTGGTTTGTACTTATAAGGAAACACTGGTGAAGACCGAGTTACTTCATCTGTTACACACATCACATGGACACATCCACAAACTGTGCATAAAGAAGGTGAAGCCAAAAGGCCTCAATTGCCACCTGCTGGCTGGTTGGAGTGTAAATCCCACCTCCTCCCTGTTGGTGGATGGGACATGGACCAAACTAAAAAAGTCAAAGAACACTCTGAATACATTTTCCTCAAAGATGGTTTGTGTCATTGTAGGAATGGTTCCGGTTATAAGTGATAAGTTTGGTAACTTTGGTACAAATCAGTTATTTGATGCAGTAAAGATGAGGTGAGCTGTCGTGATTGGCAGCTTAGAGGCTTAGACTCATGATAGGTCGAGCACCTGTATTTGCTCGACACCACAACCAGTAGAGGGCCGACTCTGGCTCCAAATGGGACTAATGCCAATTTTGTTTGCTTAATTTCTGTAAAGTGGGAGGAAGTGGGGACGCGTCGTCCATCTCAATAAACAGTTCATGCAGACACAAGATAATTATAATATTCAGACATAGCTGGGGTGTCCGTCATTACAGTGGGACACTTCTTTGGAGACATCTTCTGTCCCTCTGATAGTGAACTTTGTCAAAGAGACTTTCACATTTGTAACAGCTTAATTTGTTAAGATGTTATTTGTTGTCTTTTATTCCAGTTGAGGTGTCAAAAAAAAAAGAAGTTCGACCAGTAGCAAAGTGGTTGATCACAGGACCAGTCATTGTTTTTGTCTTAAACTCTAACCCGTTATCACTGAGGAGCAGCATTCATCTAAAACTGGATATGCTCCAGTGAAGTGAGAATATATTTGTGCTCGGATGACCAGTTGTTTAGATGTGGGACTAGGGAGAGCTACAAAGGCTCCTCTGTCTCCTCCCGCTCTCTCAGACATGACTCAGGCTGAGAGAGGGAGATGAGGTCTTGCAGCAACAGGCCTCCCTGCCCTTGACAGCAAGGAGGGAAAATCGGTGTCTTTAGTCACATATATATTCAGAGACTAGCAATGCCTCTCGTATCATGGTCTCTTGTTGTAGAAACCAGTTACTGTGAGAGGTGAGCCATGTCATGAAGTTCTATGCTCATACAGGAAACAACCACATGTGTAACTGTTAGATCATCAACTCACAGCTCAACTGTGCAACCACAACACATAAGAGTCCCCCTTCTGAAACCATATATATATTTGTATGTGGGTCTGCACCAAATTTCACACACACATAAATATCAGTCCAATAAACATGTCAGATTTGTTTTCCTCAAAATCCATGACTAATTCGCGGAAAAATTAACAAAACATGTTGTTTGCCCTATCTCACAATGTTAAAGAGAATTAAAACAATAAATCCTGATCTGGAACCCCACCTAGATTTAATTGGTTTCATCTTTCTTGGGTCATGCTTAGTTAGCCTCTCCACAAAATTTCATGGAAATAGGTTGTGTAGTTTTTTCCGTATTCAATCTAACCAACTAAGTTAGAGGCACATGAAAAACATCCCATAATGTCATTTGTCTCTTGTGGAGGTGTTGCTTGACAGTTTGAAACAAATAACGCCACATGCACATGTGTTCCTCCCCCTGCTCCGATTCTCCAAACGTTGCACTCCGGATAGCTGGTGAAAATAATCATCGCCTATGATTTATAGAAAACTCAGAGAATAGTTTGTGCTCAGTCCTAACACTCGAGGGTGATGTTTCTCACTTTGAAATATTTTCCCTTTGACTCTTTTTGTTTTTTCTGGAGTCTTGAGAATGTTTGGGTTCAGATTGAGACGTCTGTTCATTGGTCAATTTCCCTTTTAAAATAGTGGACTCTCCTGTCCTTGTATCAGCTGCATGCAAACCTTTGGAGTAAAGATGGTCAGTGTGTTTCTCACAGTCAAATGTTCTTGTTGAAACTCCTCTCCCCCTCCACACACTTCCACTTCAGGCTACATGGACGCCATCTGTATAAAAAAATACAAAAAGATCCACACACATGGCCCATACCCCCTGGGAACCAAGAGGAGGTAAGTACCCAGCGATATGACTTCAGAGGAGCGGTGGTGGTCGTGCACGATTACAATAAAGAGGGTCCCTGTCCCACACGCACGCGCCCCACCCCACACCCTCCCTCGCTCTGTGGCCTGAAGTGTGTGTCGAGGGTGGGTAACAAGGCCCATGTGTGGTCACTTCCTCCCTGCGCTGCCCAAACGGGGGGGGGGGGGGGGGGCATTAACAGAACCACAGGATCTATTGATTTACTCTTCAGAGGAGGAAGAAAGACACAAGGACATTTACAATCCTCCTTGAGTATTAATCTTTTTGACATGGAGGGGGGGGCAAGTTGTCTCCACTTCCCATCGCAAACCATGCAATTGGTCACTGGTGTTTGGTGGAGCCGATCCAAAATGCAGATTCTCAGCGCTGGTGCAGCTGGGACTTCAATGGTTTTCAAGAGATCTTAGACAATGGGATAAAAGCAAGAAAATTCAAAACATAATTTACAGTAATATGCCAAATTGTGGCTGATCTCGCTCGTTGCAGAGGCTTACATTCAAGCTCTTGCAAGTCACATTTTGGCTTGAGGTCATTTCCAAATAACAATAGAATGAACGGTTCACACAACGTTCTGATTGCATCATGTTGGCCAAGTGGTGGGAAATTGATTTGTCATCAGCTTTTGAAGTGCAAGGGAGAAACGTTCTCCCCCAATGACTCAGATATCGGTTTGTGAATAATGATTTTGATGATCACTCCCTTAATCTGTATGTGTCTACATGACGCAGGAAAAAAACCCAATTGCCGGGAGGGAAACATTAACCAACGGAAATCAGATGTAAAACAGAAATTGCAATAAATCTTTTCGCAGCCGCCTTCACAGACACGGGTTATATCGTCTGTGCTTGGTGCTGTTTGAAGCTGTTTGATAAATACCCTGTGAATGATCCTTGGATGGGACAGTCCTCGGAATACATCGTTTGTTACCGAGAAAAACTGATTGTGCACAACAGCCATTACAATCCACTACTTGATATGTTTCCCATCCAGGCCATTTGGATCCAATTAGTGTCAACATGTAAACAGTTCTTGTAATCTAGGCAACTGCGACGCAATCAGATGATTTATTGTGAATAATAAAATCTCAGCAGAGGACAGATCCGGAGGGCCTGAGCCAGTGCTCGGCTCCCTCCATCCAGTCCCACATGCAGAACAATAACTACATTTCAAACCAACTGCAATTCTCAAGTTTCCCATGGATGCATACAAAGGCTGGCGGGAATTATTGACATATGTTAGAGGATTAGTGAAGCATTCTTCAAAACAATTGTTTGTTTATTACCGTGTGAAGATGGTTCCGGTCATCATTTTTTGCGCAACCCCCAAATGGGCCATATTTTGTGGTCTTCGATGCGTCATTGTGGGAACGTTGTCGCTGGGTGTTGGGTCACATGACGGCAAGAACAACACCCATGTTCTGTCCCAGATTTAGAGACGACAAAGTGAGATGCCCCAGTAATAACAGCACTTCTCGAAATTTAGAAACAGTACTAAATGCTCAGTTTCCTCAGACATTTTCTCCTAATTTTCTATCCCGTTGATAAGTGTCTTTTGAACAACAATGTAATACTTAGACATTATTATTAATACAGGTTGCTTTGTTACGTGGCTTTTTACCTCAGACAAGGAGGTAATGTCTTAATTTGTTTGTTGTTTGTTTGTGAGCAGGATATCAGACAAAATCTGTTTGACGTATTTCCAAGAATGTATGTTGACAGGATGTGGTATTGGTCAAGGAAGAAGCCTTTACATTTTGGTTTCAGATCCAGGTCAAGGGGCACATCCAGGAATTTCATTCACTTTCTTAACTTTTGTGAGATAGGGGGCATTTTTACTTCTCTGAGAATAGTTCATGGATCTTGATGAAATAATCTGATGTATTTAAAGCACTGATGTCAATAAGGTTGAGCAGCTTTGTGACAGATATAAATAAAAATCCAGATTTAATGAAGAGCAATGTGGTTTCATAAGCGGACTGTTGGGCCTTGTTGGAGTCCCAATGACTATTGAAGCTTCAGTCACACACAGTATCACCAGTGAAGGTAAACTTTGAATTGTATTACTTTTCTGAGCAGTTTAGACGATATTATATAATGAATAATCATGACCAGAATTTTTGTAGAGCTTGTAGACCTTCTCACCAGAGTTAGTGATCACAGAGAAAACAACCTGACGCCATTTGGATGAGAGTTTGATGGCAAAAGGAAAAACATTTTTGTGATAATTAGCACATGTTACATTCTGAATTGGGCTTGAGGTCCTGAGAATCTGCTGAGACCAGAGCCAAGGCCTCACTGACCGGGTCCGTCTGTTCTGCTCCAGCACATCAAGTGTAATGAGAAACACATGGTCCGACGACCACAAGCCAAGAAGTCAGATCTGTGGACGGGATGTGAGACACACAGATATCCTCTCTTTAAAACTCCTGAACCCACTGCTCTGGTCAGAGAACTCTTCATATATTCAAAACATAAAACATGATGTTCATTATGATAAAGACTCTGTCCTCCTCCCTCTGTATTCAGTCTTCTACCTCCATCTAGTGGTGACAAGTAAACTAAGTTCATCAGCTGTTTTATTTCAAAGTAAAGACATTACTATACATACATTATATGTAGCATATTAATATCCTAGTAGTGTATTATATCTGGAAATGGCTATATATGTGATTTTAGTATAATAACATATAGTGCTGTATTTATTTATTTGAATTGACATTGACACAGTGCTATACATAAGTTATTATTGCATACCAAAGTTTATTATACCTTGGTAAATGAAACTCATCAATAAGAAAATGAAAATAAAATGCACATAATGAAACACTATCTTCACTCTCTTCCATAGTGCTGATGAGTAGTCACTTCACCTCCATTACCACCAGAGGGCAGTGTACCACTGCTGTCTGAGGGGAGGGGGCAACCAGGTGAGTGTTTCTCAAGGTCAGTATTACACATCACATGGATGATCTGTGGAGGTAACAAGGTTTTTAAATGTACAGCAGGACCGAGTGGACGATGAGTTCATGACAAGACAGCACTTCAGAGGAGAGGAGGTTGTGAACATGTCAGGAAAAGTACAGAAGTACAACCGGCCCAATTGATCTGGAAATACTTGTGTTTGGTTCAAATCAGTTTGACCAGATACGTGAAGGATGGTGACCACTTGTGTTTGAACTGAGTTAGTTACAAACAAATTCAACACAGTGACTAGGATTTGCTTCTTAATTCCAATCACATCTGCTGAGACTGAGGATGCCGTTGGCAAAGTAGAAAACATCACTATTAATAAGCCCCTCGCCACCACACACACACACACACACACACACACACACACACACACACACACACACACACACACACACACACACACACACACACACACACACACACACACACACACACACACACACACAAACACACACACACGGCATACTGTGTCAAGGAATGACAGAGAGTAGGATTGGTCTGTCTTTAGCAGAGGCTGCAGTGGTTGCACCATTTGCTCACATGCTGGCAGATGCACACACACACACGCACGCACGCACACAGAAACCATCTCTGAACTCCTCCATGAGAGGGATCTGAGCTGTGGAGGAGCTGACTTAGCCGCACAGACACACATACACAGATAACCACAGACGCGCACACACACTGAACGCCTGAGCCCCCATTGGTCGGCGTCTCTCCACCCCACCGCGGGAGTCTCTGAGGGGTCTGCTGCAGTACTCTGCTCAAGGGGCCTAGAAACGCTGGAGTGAGACGGGTTTTTTTCTTACTTCTATTTTTGGGCTGGATAGTGGAGGTCCACAGCCTCGCTCATTTTCCACTGTTTCTCAACATACTGGTTCCCAGTGTGCAGGCGGCTAATACAGCTCCATTCCCTCCTCTGCAGATAGAAACAGAAAGGCCCTGTAGCTCAGACAGGCAATATGATACCACTGAGAATCTGTGCAATAAGCCAGTGAGGAAGGACGCATAAATCGTGCCTCCACTGCAGGGCCCAGGGGCAGCAACCCAGTGCTCAGCCAGCCATGTAGACTCGGGCCATAGCTAAAAGAATTTGGAAAGGACTCTTCCTGTAGCCCATCCCCCCCTCCCATATAAGAAGACAGGATTTTACTCGTCTGCTACCAAGCCAGCCAAGAGTCCATGACCGGAGTTATGTTGCCTTTAAATCAAAGCCAAGGGTCTTGTTTTACATGAGCCGCCTTCTGTTGCAGTAAAACTAACTGAGTACTGTGGATAAAGCTGATAACACTGCATCGATCAAAGGACAAAATATATGACAAATCATTTGCAGTTCAATGATGTTTGGATATAATTTGTCCCAGAATTTGAAGATGACTTTCTTGTCCCACATCACGTTTCTTTCATCATGTTACACCTGAGGGCAAACACTGCAGAATAGAGATAAGGAATAATGGGTGGGCTGTTTATTCCGCCATTAATTATTAAGTAAAAGGTATTGACGACAGCTCAAACACAAAACTATAATAGTATAATGCACAAAGTGAAGCTGATCATGATAAACGTGGCTTTAGTGGACAAACTTTACAGCCACGCAGCCTATCAGGGTAGTGTTATTTACTTTTTGTTGTTGTTGTGAATATTCACAGAGGAAATTACAGCTTAATGAAAACACGCTGTAGCGCAGATAAAAAAAGAAATCTCTGCAGGCGAAACCTGCAGAGGCTCAACTCAATCTAATCAGGGGAGAGCTCCTCAACCTCAGTTCTGGAGTAAAACACAGGAGTATATCTGCCCACATTCATAAAATAGAGGGAGGTCCCTAATTCCACAATAGCCTATAGGGCTTCAGATGCATGTAGGAACCTGTCAGAGGGAAGAAGCATGTTTATGAATGAACAAGCTACTTCTCTGCCCGGGGTTCAGTGTGTAGTCGCAGGGACGAACAGGGAGTCCTGTGTGATGTGGCGACATCCATCACTGCGTCCTATAACCACACGGCGTGCGTTTTTACGCATCTCTAAAAAGATGTAATAAAGTTTAAAACAACATATATCTGAGGGGAGATATAGTGTGTGGTGGGTATTTGCAGTGGGTGAGCTTGGTGCTGATGCTATATGAACGTCCCCCCCGTCCCCCCCACACCTCAGCTTGGTGACAGTATTTCGGTGTTTGATGTTTTGGGGCATTTTACGCAGTGGTTTGGGCATCTCCGCGGCCTCAGAGATGGGTATCCGGCATATTGATAGTGGTGAATGCCAGCGGGCATTAGAACAGCGAGCGGCCATCTGCCAGCCGAGCGAACTAGCAACCCCACCAGCTGCAGTCGCAAAACGCCCTACAAAGCAGGACATGCATGCAGCTTCTGACGTCTGCGGCCACACTGCGCTACAAAGAGCAGAAAAAGCCAGGAGCGGAAACAATGAGGATCCAGCTCGTAGACGCCGCATAGGTCCACGACCGGGCAAGTTTTCGAGAGGAGGCTGCAGTTAAGTGCACGTCAGTTCATTTGGGATGAGAATATTTCTGCGATTAGTGGAGGAATACCCATAAAAAAAACTCATGCAGGGGCACTTTACTACACCGACATGGCGACGGCAAGAAACGGGAGAGAGCTTTTTACTATTTTGGAAACTAGCGCGGACACAGAAAGTGGCGGCTCGTGCGACGGCCAGGACTCGCCGCTGAATCTTTCGGCCGATGTGAAGTGGTTTGAGATTCCGTACAGAAAGCCGGACTCGGACGAGGAAGAAGACGGGGAGCGGGAGGAGCAGGAGGAGGAGGAGGACGGCGCCGGAGAGGAGGAAGGGGAGAATGGTTTCGCGGCGGCCGCGGCGGCGGAGGCTGCGGACGCCGCCAGCCTGCTCGCGGGAGGCGGCTGCAACATTATTTTAGTCACCGGCAGCAACGGGGTCCAGCACGACGAGGAGGAGTACGCGGAGGACTGTTATTATTCTACCTCCACGAACTGCTCCGACACCACCTCGAACGACTCCGATATCGATTTCTCGGATTTGGAGGAGGAGGAGCGCAGGGGCTTTTTCCGCCTCGACGACGACTCGGACGAGGACTGCACGGCTCCGGACTTCTGGGGCGAACCGGACCAGGTCATCGCGATCGAGCCGTTCTCCGCCGTCAGCGGCCCACAGCACTCGCTGGGGGACGATGCTGACACCCGTGACTATTTCCGGATACTCTTCCCAGATTCTCTTTTTGAACACATGGTAGAACAAACAAACAATTACGCCCTCTATCGGCAAAGGAGGAGCGGGAAGTCAGACCCCCACTGGCACCCCACTGATGTGAGGGAGATGAAGGCCTACGTGGGTCTGAACATCCTCATGGGCATCAACCAGCTGCCGGACACGGGCATGTACTGGGCCAGTGACATTTTCATCGGCAACGCAGGTTTTAAAAAGACAATGACAGCCAGGCGCTTTGAGAAACTCACCCAGTACCTGCAGCTGTGTGACCGTGAGTCAGAGCCGGTGCGGGGGGAGCGGGGCTACGACGGCCTCTTCAAAATCAGGCCTCTCCTCGATGTGGTGGAAAACAGCATGTGGGATTCATATACACCCAATCGCTGTTTGACCATAGACAAGTGTGCCATTGTCATGAAGGGACGCTTCTCCCCCACACAGTACATGCCCTCCAAGCCCCTGAGCAAGGGGCTGACAGTGTGGATGCTGTGTGACTCTCGCTCAGGCTACTGCCACCGGGCCAAGATCTACGTGGGTAAGCCCAGTGAAGACGAGGCCACGGCCTCTCTGGGCCACAGGGTGGTGGGCTCCCTGGTGCGTGGCCTGGAGGGTCAGTACCACCACCTCTTCATGGACAGCTTCTTCACCTCCGTGCCCCTCCTCCAGAGGCTGCTGAGGGACGGCCTGTACGCCTGCGGGCCCACACAGCCAGGGCGCAAAGGTTACCCAGAAGTCCTCAGGCCCCGTAACGTCGGGAAGCTGGCCCAGGGTGAGTTTTACCAGTGCCAGCGTGGCAACCTGGTTGCCACGGTGACACGGGATGTCAGGATGATCAGCTGCCTTTCCACCAATTCTGCTCCGGGGATTGTGGGTATCAGTCCAGGTCGGCAGCAGCATGAGGCCGATGGGGAGGGCGAGAGTGACAGCATGGACGGCTCAGGTTTGTCCTTCGGTGTCCCCCGACCTCTGCCCCTGCTGCTGTACCAGGAGAACATGAGGGGAGTGGATCTGTGCGACCAGCTGAGGGAATGCTACCAGGTCGGCCGGCCGTGTAAGAAGTGGTGGCGCTACTTCCTGTGGTTCTACGTGAACCTGTGCATCGTCAACGCCTACATCATCCTGAGGGAGAGCAGGGGGGGCAGCCCACCGGCAGGCTTCAACGGCAAGCAGTTCACCCAGCGCCACTTCAGGGTGCGCCTGGCCCAGCAGCTGATTGGAGACTACCAAGGGGCAAGGGGCATGGAGCGGGCAGCACGCAAGAGACACGCAGACTCACCCATAGAGTACGGACACCGCCTGGAGCGCATGTCCGAGCGCTCTCGCCGCTGCAGGAACTGCACCAACAAGGGACTGCGACACGAAAGTGTGTTCGGCTGCAAGATATGCAACGTCCACCTATGCAGGGGGGGGTGCTTCTCTGAGTTTCATAAATAAGAACTGACCTTTTTTTTTCTATCCTTTGTGTAATCAATCTATTTGTGTCAAGGGATTTTTTTAAAACAGTAAACGACTTTGTAATTCCAAAGGTCACCACTACAAGTGCACAACATAGTCACACACTTTATGTAGAGCTAGTTTTAGGATAGTAATATTACTGCACGTATACTAGAGAAGATAAACTGAGAAACTTTTGATGAGGTATAGAATGTTTTGGCTCCTCGCCCACTGTAACACTGATGGAACTGCCTTGTGTCACTTTTTTATACGTTTAAATCATGTTAAGTATTTTATATGAAAAAAAGAAGAAAAACAAACTTTTCTGCACTTACAGTAGACCAGGAAATGTTTATTATGGGAAGTTTATCTCTCCTTTTCCAGAATAAAAACTTCACTATGATGAACCGAACAGAATCACCTCTTTTATTAACACGGATAACATCACCATCGTAGATTTTAAAGTGGAACAGCAATGTTAATGAGATCTGAGTATTGAATGGAGTATTCTAAACAGGGGTTTAGAATGGGTTTAGCTCTGCTTGCTTGTTGTTCCTTCACCCAGGGACACACATGAACATCTCTGCGTCTCTGGGCCTTCAAAGGGACACAGCTTGGAGCAATTAGAGAGCAGAAAAAGCCCCTCAGTGCTGTGCAGCCAACGGACCTAGTGATGCCATTTCTTTCTCCAACCGCACTACAGACACAGAGCCATCTGTGGCCCTATTACACAAAAATCCAAACCCAAAGAGCCGTACTTGTTACTGGCATGTTAGGAGAATGGAGGCAAGATGACAGAAAGTCACTTTTCTGGGGGCAGAGTCTCTGTGACTGATGGGCTCTAGAGTGAGTCCAGGATCAAAGCTGTCCCTGCTCTCCCAGGAGAATGGTGTAAATAAATTATTTGTGGCTCCTGTTAAACCCACCGTTGGGTGTTTTGGTCAAAGCTTCTCTGTCTACTATGTTTTAAGGATGGAAGCTAAAGGCTGCATGTAGACAGAGAGAGGCTGCTTCAGCACATCAGACTAGCCGGCTCCTGTGTCTCCTTCTGAGGCCTCTCTCCTCTCTATCCTCTCTCTCCTCCCTCCTCAGGCTCTGCTGTGCCATCCTACACATTCACACACGCATGCACGCACACACACTCACACACACACACACACACACACACACACACACACACACACTCACACACACACCCTCCCTCCTTCCCCCTTCACTCCGCTCCCTCACTCTCCCTCAGCCGGTCCCCAGCTGGGAGAGGGTTAGTCAACTGGACGCCCGTCCCGCTGATCTGCGGGAGCCCCATGGGGAGTTACCATGGCAACCGTGGCCGATGAAGACAGGGAGTCGCCAGCAGGCCCGCATGGTTGTCATGGTACTGGCTCTGGCTACAGAGGTGGGAGGGAGAGTGCCAGAGGCCACACCTCCCTACTCCAAAACCAAGCGTGTGTGTGTGTGTGTGTGTGTGTGTGTGTGTGTGTGCGCGCGCGCGTAGGGAGCTGGCTGGCCTACAGCCGGCCCACTGTACGCAGAGCCAGACTAGTTACCAGGCAGGCTCTGCGTACAGCACGGCCATGAACGTGAACATGACTGCAGCCGAGAGCGAACCAAACTGCAGCTGTGAGGGATTCAGGGGAATTATGGGAATCTGTCACACTGCTTTCTGCATCACACCAAACCACGCTCATCAGTCTCTGCTCTGTTTCAGTGGAGAACATGAGGCACGCGGCTGCTCTGCAGATGAAAGAGGGTGGATTAGTTAAATCTCTTTGAAACCACATTGTGTGATACTGACGATACTGTCAAATACATCAGTTACAATCATTTATGAACTCAAATCTGATCAAGACATTGTGACTTATAATTAACTACTCTTTAACTCAAGTGACACATGATGACAAGTCAATTGAGAAATAGGAGTTTAAATTTTCAGTTCCCACAAGCTGCAGTACAAGGCATTGTCCACCCACCCAGTGGAATCTGAAGCCTTTGATGGTCACTCTTGTGCTTTTGTATAATTTATGTGCAGAGTAGAACATTGTCGGTTTCTTTCTCTGCTTCGTGGGATGAAGATGAAATCCATGATGTCTGTTTACGCTGAGTCAGAACCAAACAACTCTTATGTTCTCTCTCTCTCTCTCTCTCTCTCTCTCTCTCTCTCTCTCCCTGGGTAGGTTTGTGTGCTATATGTGGTGTCACAATAGCCAGATCTAATGTTTCCAGGATGGATCCCAACCGTAAAGTGTTTAGCCCTCAACATGTTTCCCCTCCTGGGCAGGGAACGGTCTCAGAGTCTCTGTGAAGAACATGGGCCTGCTTTCACTTAAGAGCCGCTTGTTGGGCAACACATGTAGTGTCAGTGTCATGAATGCGCCTTTGTTCAATGTTTTGCTCTGTTGCAAAATGAGTCCATGGACAAGGATGAGCATGAGACGTCCCTGACACCTAACTCTCAGCTCTCACTGATTCACTGTTGGTCTCTGTGCTGTCCTGTGTCTCTGATCCCGACAGCTGCGGTTGTGAGGAGACGATGAATGACTTGTAACATCTAATTGTTCAAACCTGTTCCCAGTGACTAGTGTTAATACAAGTGTTTCTTCACCTGAGCAATTTGGTGTTATTTATATTTTGTCCAGCTTTTTCTACAGGCCAGAGCAGTGAAGAAATTACCCGAGGAGATTTACTCAAGTAACATAGTTAAGGACATTTTAAAGTACTTTTCCAGTTTATTTTACTTAGTAGCAGTGGTGTTTCAACAGGATGTGACAACCCCTATTCCATTCTTTGATAGGCTGGGACAGAATGGTCAGAAACCACATGACAAGGCCCAATGCTGCGAGACTTCTGCCAAAAGCATCGTGATTTTAAAGGTTTTAACCAGCATAGTTAAACTAGTCACAATCAAATTTTAATTTTAATGAAAACATACATCCAATAGTTAACTTATACTGCTGATACTTATTGATTAACTAGAGGTGCCCAGGATGTTTGGGCTTGTGATCCTTTTAAATAAAAAAAAGCCAGTGAGTTGTTGGCTGAGATATTTCCCATCTAAACTTCTCATATGGTTTCATTTAACAAACGGCTTGAGGCTCAACATTTTCCAATGTTGTACTAAAAGCAAAGAATAGAGAAAACCCCAGAAAAGCAGAGATTTGTTTTTTCTGCTTCCCCACCTCATTAATCATCTCATGAGTCGTTGGAGATCTCTGACCCTGGAACTTTTGAAGCAAACTACCTAAATAAAGTTGTTTGAACAGACTTAAAATGCATTAAGGCATCATATTAATGATCTAATATATAATAATAGTAATAATAAATAAGAATAAGTGCTTAGACATGACATATTATTGAGATGATAGTACTTCTATACTTTTATCTAACCATAGTTTAAAAAGCAAGACTTTTACCTCAGGTTACTTTTTGTATATTTGTATATTTTGGTGACAGTACTTGGATGAAAGTGCTCAAATCCTCTCATATCAATGAATCAGCTGTTACTGGCACATAACTAAGAGGCACATCTCCATCTAGTGGTCAAGAGAAAATGGAGCAGATTCTCAGGAGTTTGATGTAGTTTAACATCTCTCAAAGACATCTACACCGAACAGGCAGAGTTAGTGGGTTGTTATTCTAAGTCCTGCCTCTCCATGTCATACAGCATGTGTGCCAGCCTCTCCTGATCCAACGCAATTTCTTTTCAACCAGGAAGTTTCCTGAACCAGATGGATCTCTTTGGTTTTTGTTGATGTGGCTTTAGTGAACCCTGCAGGACGACCAGAGGAAGTTTGATCTCCGGGTCTCTTGCCAGCGGTACATCGAGAGTGACCTGTGACAAAAGAAACACACTTTTAATGGTTCATTCAGCTTATGCATATCAAATGCAGGTCATTCAAAGCCTTTTAAATATACAAATATCCAAATAGAGTTTTGTTTTAATTGAACAGTATGATTACTTTGTTGGGTCTGTCACTAAACCAGCATTTACTGAGAGCACTGCTGAGATCATGGTGCAACAGAACAGGTTTCACTGTAATGTGAGACTTTCCCCTTAACGCGTCCTCATTAGTGTGTGGACATGATGAGGGGCCTCCCCTGTAACCACTCCTCCCCCTCTGTCTCACCCATAAACTGGTCTCACCCCGTCACACAGCCACCATGTGGTGCTGTTGTCACTACATGTCTTGCACAGAATCTTTTTTTTACAGGCACTTTACTATAAATTCAAGTCAAGTCTATTTTTCTAAAGGTGCATTAATGAAATCTTAAAATGTCCCCGGGGTCGAGAGGAGTGTCTCCCTTTGCACTGAGTCTCATCAGCAGTAATCTGACACCACAGGATCTCATCCTCACTGTGGCTGTGAACATTTTCATTCTCTCGTTACACTTTGAAACAGACTATATGCTGGTATCTAGCAACATCTTGGACTGGGATTTATCTGATGTAAATAAAGAACATTAATCCTCCGGTTACTTTTGTACACATGTGGAGCCCGTACACAAATCAAACATCACTGTAACTTTCAGATAATGCGTAAATTTAACAATAACAGAGAGGCAAACCTGCAAACACTTAAATGACTGAAATGTAACACAGCTATAGGGAGTACAACAATAGAAAGGGGAGAGTTGATGCGGGGGGGGATGCACCCTCATAAGGACGGGTCCCCCAAAAGTGGACGTACTGGTAAAAGCCTTTATCAAATCCTCCACATTGACAATGAAGTGGATCTTGATGCACTTTGGACTCAGTGATGCAGAATACTGCTGTAGAATTGGCCCAGTTACACAGATACTATATCCCCAAAGAATTTGGTTGCGGGACAGTGTCACCAGTGAAATAAACCCGTCCCAGTGAGTCTGTACCTTGATTCTGTACTCGAGTTTCATCAGACAGCAGTTGAGGAATGTGGGGTGCGTCTGTGGAGGGATACTCAGAACTTTGGTTACGACGCGACTCGTCTGGGCCGGGACAGAGTCTCCTGTCCCAAAGAGCACGTCGTGTGTGTGCACGGTCCTTTTCGACTGGGCGACAAAGGTCTGCTTCTCACAGAGGTAGAATTTGGGTGTGACTGTGCGCGCTGAGTCATTGAGCACTTCTACAGAAACTCCCATCGCTTCTCCTGACGAAAAAAAAAACAAGCATTCATCCTGATCGAGATAAGAGCACTTAACAGATATCAGGTCATTCTTCTTTAAAAAAAACTGTTTACCTTGCTTCACTCCCATTTTCTCAGAGATAACATTCATGGTCACCTTTCCAAGGCCGTAAAATGAAATCGTGGTCGCACTTTGCTGCTCCTGACAAACAAAGACATGACCGGTCGATTATTACAATATCTAAACGTTGGTCATTAAAGTTTAATAATAAAACTAACTGGACAGAAGTGGGTGGAAAACATATCTCACTGAAGTTTAACAGAAAAAAAAATTATACCTTGAGTCCGATGATCATCGTCTCTGATCTGGAGGCAAAGGGGAACTCAGACTTGGTGAGGAAAGGAAACTCCATCTTGGTTTTGTGGACGAGCCAGATCGACTGAGTCAGCTGCGCTCGTAGACTATAAGTGATCTTGCCCCATTTCCCCTCATAAGACGAGGGCATGTCCCTGAGAGGAAATAATAATAACCATCGAGATAAATATGACAAATTATTTGATCTCACTGGCTGGTACATGTATGTTAGATTTGAATGGGTGAGGTTAGATAAGCACACACACACCTGTTGGGAATCACAAAGGTGAAAGGATACACGTTTCTCCCAGGGCTGATGACTTCTGAACCTTAGAAAAATAAACATTTCAGGGTTAAGTATAAAACAGATTCGTCAAATTAGAAGCTTTGAGTGGGACCATACTAACCATCTCCCTTGTTTTTATCCTGGAGAATAATGTGTTCGAAATAAAAGTATTTCCTCTTGTCGCTTTGAACCGCTGTGGTTTGTCCTTCTTGTTCGCACCACGTCACCTCAGCTTTTCCTTTTGCTCGGACCAGGAAACGCTGCACTTTGGTTTCCTTGTTGGTCACCACGGTCACCTTTCCAGAGAGGACGTCCCCTGGCGAGAAGGTCCCTCGTTCATTCAGCTTGTTGTACTCCAGCAAAAGATGCTTTACAGTCATGGTGAAATAAATGCCCTTGCAAAAGATTTATGCAGCGAAAGCACAGTGGAAATAATATTGCAAAATAAATCCTGTAAATTTACTGGATGCAGGTTTTGAATAGATCCACAGTTGACCTGAAGAGTCTAATGCTGCTGTTCAAGGATGTTGTTTGCAGGGCAGCAGTGGACCTCTCCTGAGCCTGTATCTGTGTCACATGTCCTCACGTGATCGAGAGCTGCAGGTGTCACTTTCACACAGGTAACTCTAGACAGCGGCCGTGTAGCCTGAGAATGATATCGTGGATCAACAGTGTGCTAGTTCATATTCCTCAATCAAGACTATTGATAATGGTGTCACAGTACAGCACAGCCTAATGTAAGCACTTTTATCAAGTACATTATGGAAAAGGGTCTGTCTGTATTGTCCAATCCCCTAAATGCGCTTGACTGTATGGTTTTTGCTTTTCACTGATTCACACAATTATCTATGTGCAGCACTTTCTCTATCACACATCACTCACGCTGTATGAGCCTGCTCTGTTTCTTGCCCAAGGACACTTTTGTGCACAGAATGTGGGAGACTGGGATCAACCCCCCGTTCGTCTGGTTAGTGGACGACCCGATAATTAGTTAAAGCAACACTATATATATATTTTACTGAGCAACAGCGCCCTCTGCAGCCACATGTCATTCTGTTGGATGATGTGTCCAAGGGATTAAGAATGAGAAAAAAAAGAACAAAACCTATCTATCTAGCCTCAGTCAATACTGAGGCTCTGACTATGTGGTTCACTGAACTGAAACACAACGGAATGGTGGATATTACCCATGATACCCTGCTTCCTGAACCAGAGGAAGTGGTCACCTGCCTTTATCGTCTATTTACATGCTTCACATCCGAGTCTCTTTTTTTTCCTTTTTTTTCCTTTTGAGAAGTTTATTTTTTAGCGCAATCATTCTCTGAGGAAATTGTAAGATCACAACAGCTCGAAATATATTCACCAGTTCATTAGCAGAAAGTTATAGAATAATGTCGGACATTTTTTTTATAAATATATCAAACACTGTCCGGTTTCAGTCGCTCAATCTATTTGGGATTTATATCAACAGAATGTGGAAAAGACTAAATGATTAATAGGTTTTTCCAGACCATAATATACAGCAATCAATACAAGAAATTAAATGCTAATTGCAGGTTTAACAAATAAACTTATTAACCCATGTAAACCCATATTAACCTATAGGCATAATGTAGCAATAACAAAATCATTTCAAACAAACAAATGATTAATACCAACATTACAGATCCAGTCATTAACCTAATCAAATATTGTGAAACCATAGAAAACATGCAGCTATTACAGGATGTTTCTCTGGTATTCACCGATCAAATGTTTGTGCTTAATCAATCATTATGTCTAACATTGTTTAACAAGCATGTTCGACCAGAGACTGTGAGACACGTGTCTGATGTGGTAAGCTCAGGATCACTAGAGGCTAATGTCGGGGAAGTTGAGGTCAGCGGCTGTCGGAATGAAAACATACAATCTGAGTGGACGACATGTAAACCTGGGGGGGGATCACATCCGAGTCTCTAACCGAACTCTCACACTGCGCTGCTGGTAACATTTAAAATGCGTCCATCACAAGTCAGTACACGTTAAAGGAGTGCAAAGCTAAATAAACTGCCTGCTTGGTACTTTTAAGGGAGGTATCTACAACAAAGAGCTATTTTTGTCAGAATAAGTAACAGTGGGGGGCATTGCATATGCTCCATAGGGAGGTGGGGGGTCGAAGGGTCGGGGTGCTGCTTGCTGGGGTGTGGTGCTCCAGGTCGGTGGGGTCGGGTTCCTGAAGCCTTCAAATCCATAAGCACCAGGAGCAGGCTGTTTTGCTGTTGCTGTTGCTGGAGCAGCCTCAGGAAGGACGACGATGTGGAGGTTGACCTCTGGGTCTTTGGTACATTTCATATCCAGATAGACCTGTAAAAAAAACAGTAGTTTCTCGTTTTTATTTCGTCTTTACATCTCCTGATAAATGTTAATGTTCTTATTCAGAAAGTTTCCCCATCAGTCTCAGTGTTAAGGTCAGTGGGGCCTGCATATGATCCTCTTGTCTGCTACAGGCTTTGTCTTTCTTGAAATGTTGAGTGCATCGTTGTTTGCAGTTTTATCTGTTGATTATGTTGGAGTGCACTTTTTATAAGTTCAGTTTCTTTTAGCATTTGCCAACGCCAATACGCCAATGAAAAGCGAATATCACAGGTTAAAGTTCACCCGAGTTGAACTTCCCCTAAAGCCACACTGCGGATTTGCTTTGCCACAGGAAGCGAAGGTTTCAGGGATTGTTACACTGACGTATGTGGGACTGATCCCAAGGAAATCCCTCCCTTATCCCAATGAATAGATCATGGCACAGAAGAATTCCAAATGATTAGTTTCTCTCAGTTTTTTGATTTTCATGTCACCTGTCACTGAAAATAAGAGATAGGATAACAGGAAAAACATTCTACAAGCATCCTAAATCTGTTATTTTAACAGTAACTAAAAAGGGCAGGTCACAAAGAGAAAATGCAGTCAATCCGATCAGTCCACTGGATAATTGAATGCACGTTACCTTCAGTCTGTACTCCAGCTTGATGATGGAGCAGTTCAGGATGGAGGGGGGTAGTTCTCTGGGGATGGATATCACCTTGGTCACAGTGTCTTTGCTCGAAGATGCAAGAGCCTCAATTTGGTCCTTAAGGATCTCCTTAGTGTGAACTCTCCTGCGTCCCTGGGCGAAGAAACTCTTTTTCTCGTACAGTGAGAATTTGGGCTTCACCGAGCGACTGGAGTGGTTCACGATTTCCACCGTGAATTTGACATTCTCACCTGTAAAAAGAATAAAGCACAGACAGTCAGTTTCCAAAGGTTAGAACTATTCTGATGTGGCACAGAATAAAGGCCGGCGCATGCTTCTGCGTTTTCAAGACACGCAAGCGCAAGGTTCCCTTGTTTGCCCCTTGTGTGCTTGCATGCGACGCCCAATTAAAACGAACCATAAATTAAAACGAGTCCATCGACACAACTGCGTGAAAAGCCGCAGCCGCAGTTGCAGAAGCATGTGCCGGCCTTTAATGCATTCAACACTTGACCAGTGACCCAAAAACCTGCTCAAGACATGAAATCGATAAGATTTAAAACCAGAGTGAAAAGTAATAAACCCTGTTAATGGATGAGACTTGCACCAAATTATGAAGTCAAGTCAAATAAAATGTTCTCAAATATAGTTTCTATCATTTTAAGTCATGCTTATCACACTGATGTATGTCAAAGTGTTAATTTATCCATTTCACCCCATTTTTGGACCGCAGAGGATGACTCGCAGCGGGACATTTGCACCATCCTCCAATTTGCACAGACGCTGTCTCCAAATGTGCAAGATGGGGCCGTTTGTATCCAGGATATTTTGTTTCAATTCCATACAGTGGGAAGAAGTGGAGACGTGTCGTCCATCTTTATAGACAGTCTACCTGTGCACACACATGCTCCTCGGAAGGTCTTGTTAAGTCATTGTTCTGACTTTGGTGTATTCGCTTTGGGGTTGGAGTGTGGAAAATATATGGCTGCTGTAAACTAAATGTGTTGTGCATCTGACTTTAGGAGCGTTTACACGACGACTTCACGCCATTTTACTGTATTTGCATAACAAAGACCAAATACACAGGATTGTAAGGAACGACATCAGCTACTTGATTAATCGTGTAGCCCACCAACATTTTCACAGACTTTCTGGGTTGTCGTTCCGACACCACATTAACACACACTACGTGACAATACACGTCACTTCCACAACACATTAGCCGAGAAACAATCCACTGCAGGTTTATATGGAGCCATATTGAGGAGCATGTTAATAGACAAGATACAACCAACAATACAGTCTAATAATAAAATTGCCAAGCCTGTTGGAACCCTATTAAAATATTTGAATTCTATCTTTACTGTCCTTCTCCAACAGATTGACCACTTCCCCATCCTCCTCATGACCTAATCCAGAGAGAGGTCTCTGTAGAGAGTCAGTATTGACACACTGAGCGGTTTGACACACCTTTTCTGTGTTCACCTATAAGGAAGCAGGGTCCTTTCACAAAAGAGGAACATGTTACACAACAAGAGCCTGCAAGGAATATTTCCATGATGTAACAATGTTCACCTGCTTTCTAAAATAACGAAGGGAGTTCCGATCAGTTTATGAACAAGGACGAGCATTGGATTAAAGGTCACCGGGTGCAGGATTACCTCTTCTACATTATTACCTTGCTTGTAGCCCATTCGCTTAGTGTGAATGTCCATAGAAACATTTCCAGAACCAAAAAGCTTGAGAGACTTGTCCTTGGAGCCATACTGGGGTTCCTAAAAAGAAGAGATCCCCTTTTCAGATAAATGCAGGGAGATAAATATTGTCTCTTTTTTTACTCTTGTTGTTAAGTTTAAGGATTTCTCACCAGAAGTCCGGGAACATCCATGTCTGCCTTGGAGCGGAAGGTGAATTCGGATTTGGCCTTCTTTGTCAGCTTCATCGATTGTTTAAGCTCAGCCCTCAACTTGTGAACGATTTTGCCAGTGAGGGCTTTGAAAGATGATGGGATTCTTCTGTGAAGTTAAATAAAAAATAAATAATAAAATGACCTGGAGAGAAATAAAAGTCAATCTACATCTACAGGTGAAGAAAAGAATAAAAGGCACCTGTCAGGAAGGTTAAATGAAAAAGGAAATACGTGTCTTCCTTTGCCAATGACTTCCGTACCTGGAGAACAATATGTCATTATAAGTCTTTAATATCTTTAAACAGTATATTGAAGATAGCTTATCATCTCAAAAGTCATTATATTACGTACAATGTTTCACATATAAATTACTGTATTAATTTAATATGTTACCATCTTGTCTTGCTTCTCTCAGGATATGATGCTCAATATTATAATATTTCTCTTTAGCCCAGAACACGCGGTGATGATTTCGCCCGTAATGCTGATACCAGACAACCCGAGCTTTTCCTTGTGCCATTAAAACAAGAGACTGGACTTTAGTTTCTTTAGAAACCTCCACGATGATTCTTCCATTAATGGTATCTCCATTGGTGAAGGTGTTGTGGCTGTTGACGGCGTCATATTCAATAGAGAAATTCAGGATCGTCATCGTCCGCAGAGAAACACACGTTGGAAAAGTCACTTGTGAAATCCCAGAAGAAACTCAAGCCTTGTGGGTCCTGTACAGCTGCTATATATCCGCAGTGGGCGGAGAGCATGGAGAACACAACCATGGCGGCAGGTAACCTATTGGGCTACAACACCTTTTGTTATTTTAATTCACCTGGGGCGTGTACTTGTGAATGGATCACCTGAAATGGATGCGAATACCTGGGTTTGGATATCTCACTGTGTCACATGCAGAGTGTCACATGACAAACATCATGTCCAAGAAATGTGTATTCACTGAGCTGCTAGGTTGTTAAACCATAAATGAAAGTATTGAAGATACACAACACGTTAAATGCAAAATGTAACTTTAATTAATTAAATGGGAAGGTGATCATTCACAAGCATTTAATAAAACAATGTGTGAAAACAAAAATTGGTTCCCTTTAAAATAAATGAGTCTTTTTACGCCGGTCGTCTTTAAAGACTGTTACCTGTGATCAGTCTCGGTCTGTGTTTTGTCAATCCACTGTCTTTAGTTTGTTAATATCAGTGACTGGTCAGGTGACAGTTTCTTAAAAGAGCATGAACCCTTTATGAGTGTATGTAGTCCAGGTGACTAGCACCACCCTACCACTACAGGGAATATTCAATGGATCCCTTCTTCCAGATAGGATCACGTTGGGAGGCTCACCATCAATAAGAAAGGATTTCAAACCACTAGTTAAAACCATCAATCATGTTAAGCTGGAGGCGGGACTCTCACTACAAGGTGAAATAAGAATAATCCTTGATGTCACTTTTATTACTTTATTGTTCCTGGGTTACAGCTTACAACACTTTGGGCTTCATAAAAAGTGTTATCAGTTGTTATCTTGTTGTTATCTACAGCAATCATATTTATATCAATCATATCTATATCAATGTGCATTCCAAATGTGCATTGTTCCTGCACATTCAATTTGACAATAATTTGTTAAAGCAACACTATGTATCTTTTACTGAGCAACAGCGCCCTCTGCAGCCACATGTCATTCTGTTGGATGATGTGTCCAAGGGATTATGAATGAGAGAAAAAATAACAAAACCTATCTATGTGTTGACTGAGGGTCTGACTGCGTGGTTCACTGAACAGCATGCTTCACATCCGAGTCTCTAACCATCTCTCACACAATGTTACAGCTGGTAACATTTAAAAAATGTGTTCATCACAAGTCAGTACACGTTAAAGGAGTGCAAAGCCAAATAAATGGCCTGCTTGTTACTTTTAAGGGAATAATCTACAACAAAGAGCTATTTTTGTCAGAATAAGTAACAGTGGGGGGCATTGCATATGCTGCATAGGCAGGTGGGGAGTCGAAGGGTCGGGGTGCTGCTTGCTGGGGTGTGGTGCTCCAGGTCGTTGGGGTCGGGGTCCCGAATCCTTCAAATCCATAAGCACCAGGAGCAGGCTGTTGTTTTGCTGTTGCTGTTGCTGGAGCAGCTTCAGGAAGGACGATGATGTGGAGGTTGACTGCTGGGTCTATGCTACATTTGATATCCAGATAGACCTGTAATAAAAAACAGTAGTTTCTAGTTTTTATTTCTTCCTTACATCTCCTGATAAATGTTAATGTTTTTATTCAGAAATTGTTCCCGTCAGTCTCAGTGTTAAAGTCAGTGGGGCCTGCATATGATCCTCTTGTCTGCTACAGGCTTTGTCTTTCTTGAAATGTTGAGTTCATTGTTGTTTGCAGTTTTATCTGTTGATTATGTTGGAGTGCACTTTTTAGACAGTATATAGATTGCTTTTCATCTCAAAAGTCATTATATTAGGTACAAGGTATCACATATAAATAACTGTATTAATTTAATACGTTACCATCTTGTCTTGCTTCTCTCAGGATATGATTCTCGATACTGTAATATTTCTCATCAGCCCAGAAAACGCGGTGATGATTTGTCCCGTGATGATTTGTCCCGTGATGATTTTGCCCGTGATGCTCATGCCAGACAACCCGAGCTTTTCCTTGTGCTATGAAAACAAGAGACTGGACTTTAGTTTCTTTAGAAACCTCCACGATGATTCTTCCATTGATGGTATCTCCATTGGTGAAGGTGTTGTGGCTGTTGACGGCGTCATATTCAATAGAGAAATTCAGGATCGTCATCGTCCGCAGAGAAACACACAGTGGAAAAGTCGCTTGTGAAATCCAAGCAGAAACTCGAGCCTTGCGAGCCCTGCACAGCTGCTATATATCCAGAATCGGTCGCGCAGATCTTGTGGAACTGGTTTGTCTGGTGTGTGCCAGCGGCCCCACAAAGTGACTGGACACAGCTGTCAGTCCTGCACAACTCTGTAACCAAAAAAATGCAAAGATGCAGATTACAAAGCCTGAGTGGGCGGAGAGCATGGAGAACACAACCACAGCGGTAAGTAACCTATAAGGCTACAACACCTTTTGTTATTTTAATTCACCTGGGGCGTGTACTTGTGAATGGATCACCTGACATGGATGTGAATACCTGGGTCGGGATTTCTCACTGTGTCACATTGGATGGACGTGACAAATAATCATGTCCAACAAATGTGTATTCACTGAGCTGCAGGGACATAGACTGTAAAACCATAAATGAAAGTATTCAAGATACACAACACATACACAAACACGTTAAATAAAAAAATTTAACTTTACAAAATTAAATGGGAAGGTGATCATTCACAAGCATTTAAAGGGGACATATTATGCCCATTTCACCACAGTTGATATGGCTCCTTGGGGTCTTAATGAAATGTCTGTAACATTTTTTGGTCAAAAAACCACAAGGATCATTTAAAACAGCACCCTTTTTACCATGTCTAAAACAGTCTTCCTCAGATTGAACTGTTTTGACAGCGATAGGTCCACCAGAAGCGAGCCGCAGACATGGGTCAAGCAACCCAACATCACCTAACGAGCCCGAGCTGAGGAGGGGTCTTTGGCATGTGACTTACCCCGACCGCAGGCTCTGCTTCTCGGCCAGATCTCCGCTGCTTCCCGGGTGGGCTGCCACATGCAATACTGCTGTAAAAACGTGCACAAGCAGCCATTTGAAGCAACTTTAAACAAAAACTAACAGCAAGCTAGAGTTAGCTCCCTGCTGCTAACCGTAAACAAACAGCGATAGGTCCGCCAGAAGCGAGCCGCAGACATGGGCCAGCAGCCCAACATCACCTAACGAGCCCAAGCTGAGGAGGGGGCTTTGGCATGTGACTTACCCCGACCGCAGGCTCTACTTCTCGGCCAGATCACCCCGCTCACCGGCTGGTTAGTGTCCCCCCTCGGATAGCTTCCGAGCTAACACCCGCAGCCTCGAGCTGAGGAGGGTGCTGTGGCTCGTAACGTAACCCGGTCTCCTCCTCCACCAGATCTCCGCCTCCAGGGGGGGGGGGGGGGGGGGGGCTATGCCATGTAGACCGACTGTGACGTCAATTCTGGTCGTATTCCCATCAACGCACTCTATGGTATAGTTTCTTACATAGAGGAACCACAACAAATCGCGGGAGCTGTTTTTGGGACGTTAGATATGCCAGATACCCACATTAACGTGTAGAAGCACTACAAAAGTGGATTTTTCATAATATGTCCCCTTTAATACAAAAATTGTGTGAAAACAAAAATTGGTTTCCCTTTAAAATAAATGAGTCTTTTTACGCCAGTCGTCTTTAAAGACTTTTACCAGTGATCAGTCTCGGTCTTTGTTTTGTTAATATCAGTGACTGGTCCTGTGAGAGTTTCTTAAAAGAGCATGCACCCTTTATGAGTGTATGTAGTCCAGGTGACTAGCACCACCCTACCACTACAGGGAATATTCAATGGATCCCTTCTTCCAGATAGGATCACGTTGGGAGGCTCACCATCAATAAGAAAGGATCTCCAACTACTAGTTAAAACCATCAATCATGTTAAGCTGGAAGTGGGAATTGATCACACTGTCAATTCTGAGACGCTGACCTCTCACTACCAGGTGAAATAAGAATAATCCTTGATGTCAATTTTAATACTTTATTGTTCCTGGGTTACAGCTGTTTGACAGGGAAGGATTTCAGTCAATATTTACATTCACTCTAAAAGGGTAACAGCTGAGAAGTAGAATTCTCACTTCCTTTACTTTTCACGAGTTCTGAGCAAAAACAAAATCTTGAAACAAGTATTTTGTGCCATGACTCATCTGTACAGAAACAATGTCATAGTAACTCTAGATAATCAGTGTTCATTTGGAAACCAGGTAACAGTCTGTAAGTCTATTTCCAAAGCAGTTTCCTAAAGAAATGTAACAATGAGTTGAATAAGTTAAATGGAATCAAACACATCACAGATCACTCAGCCTAAAGACCGACTTCGAAATAGCTTGAATACTTGCACAATACAATACAAAGTACACAGCAGGAGGTAAAAGCAATGTATATGAAATAAAATACATTCTCACTTTTAGAAAAACAAATGCCCTCTATCACAAGAAGAAAGAAAGTATTGAAAGAGACAAATGATTATCTTACAAGTTTTAAATACGTTCATATACAATTATGACAAGCTTTGTGCATAACCGACTCATTTGACAAACAGATGTATGCCATAGGCAGGACCTCAAATAAGAGCCGTACTGCTCAGTCTGCTGAACGGTGCTGAGCGCTCGTAGACTATAGGCGATCTTGCCCCATTTCCCCTCATAAGAAGAGGGCATGTCCCTGAGAGGAAATAATAACAACCATCCAAATAAATACGACAAATTATTTGATCTAAGCGGCTGGTACATGTATGTTAGATTTGAATGAGTGAGGTTAGATTAGCACACACACACCTATTGGGAATCACAAAGGTGAAAGGATACACGTTTCTCCCAGGGCTGATGATTTCTGAACCTTAGAAAAATAAACATTTTAGGGTTAAATATAAAACAGATTCGTCAAATCAGAAGCTTTGAGTGGGACCATACTAAGCATCTCCTTTGTTTTTATCCTGGAGAGTAATGTGTTTGAAATAAAAGTATTTCCTCTTGTCGCTTTGAACCTCTGTGGTTTGTCCTTCTTGTTCGCACCACGTCACCTCAGCTTTTCCTTTTGCTCGGACCAGGAAACGCTGCACTTTGGTTTCCTTGTTGGTCACCACGGTCACCTTTCCAGAGAGGACGTCCCCTGGCGAGAAGGTCCCTCGTTCATTCAGCTTGTTGTACTCCAGCAAAAGATGCTTTACAGTCATGGTGAAATAAATGCCCTTGCAAAAGATTTATGCAGCGAAAGCACAGTGGAAATAATATTGCAAAATAAATCCTGTAAATTTACTGGATGCAGGTTTTGAATAGATCCACAGTTGACCTGAAGAGTCTAATGCTGCTGCTCAAGGATGTTGTTTGCAGGGCAGCAGTGGACCTCTCCTGAGCCTGTATCTGTGTCACATGTCCTCACGTGATCGAGAGCTGCAGGTGTCACTTTCACACAGGTAACTCTAGACAGCGGCCGTGTAGCCTGAGAATGATATCGTGGATCAACAGTGTGCTAGTTCATATTCCTCAATCAAGACTATTGATAATGATGTCACAGTACAGCACATTATAATGTAAGCACTTTTATCAAGTACATTATGGAAAAGGGTCTGTATTTATATAGCATTGTCCAATGCGCTTAACAGTACGGCTTTGCTTTTCACTGATTCACACAATTATCTATGTGCAGCACTTTCTCTATCACACATCACTGTATGAGCCTGCTCTGTTTCTTGCCCAAGGACACTTTGGTGCACAGAATGTGGGAGACTGTAGTCAGTCATTTAACAGAGTCATGGGAGTCCTCCTCTGGAGAGAATCAGATATGCTTGTACTTCAAATTAAGCATCTAGCATGAGTATCGATAGCATGTGTGAAGCCTAAAGCCAAGTTCAAGTATTTTTCACAGTGTCACTTTGAAGAAAATTTACTTTATGAGTAATACGTTGAAGTTTAAAGGATATTACAAATATATTAATTCATAATATGACATTTCATAACACAGCATTACATTAAAACTTAAAGCCTCATTTATTCATTTTAAAGAATCAATTAGTTGCATTTCATAATCATCTTATATTGAACAGTGAACAATTTGGGCTTCATAAAAAGTGTTATCAGTTGTTATTTACAGCAATCATATCTACATGAATGTGCATTCCACATGTGCATTGTTCCTGCACATTCAATTTGACAAAAATTTGTTAAAGCATCACTATATATATATTCTACTGAGCAACAGCGCCCTCTGCAGCCACATGTCATTCTGTTGGATGATGAGTACAAGGGATTAAGAATGAGAGAAAAAAGAACAAAACCTATCTATGTATTGACCGAGACTCTGAATGTGTGGTTCACTGAACTGAAACACAGCGGAATGGTGGATATTACCCATAATCCCCGGCTTCCTGAACCAGAGGAAGTGGTCAGTTGCCATCATTGTCTAATTACATGCTTCACATCCGAGTCTCTAACCGAACTCTCAGACTGCGCTGCTGGTAACATTTAAAATGCATCCATCACAAGTCAGTACACGTTATAGGAGTGCAAAGCTAAATAAACTGCCTGCTTGGTACTTTTAAGGGAGGTATCTACATCAAAGAGCTATTTTTGTCAAAATAAGTAACAGTGGGGGGCATTGCATATGCTCCATAGGGAGGTGGGGGATCGAAGGGTCGGGGTGCTGCTTGCTGGGGTGTGGTGCTCCAGGTCGGTGGGGTCGGGTTCCTGAAGCCTTCAAATCCATAAGCAGCAGACGCAGGCTGTTTTGCTGTTGCTGTTGCTGGAGCAGCTTCAGGAAGGACGACGATGGGTAGTTTGACCACTGGGTCTTTGGTACATTTCATATCCAGATAGACCTGTAAGAAAAACAGTAGTTTCTAGTTTTTATTTCTTCTTTACACCTCCTGATAAATGTCACAGTGTTTAGGTCAGTGGGGCCTGCATATGATCCTCTTGTCTGCTACAGGCTTTGTCTTTCTTGAAATGTTGAGTTCATTGTTGTTTGCAGTTTTATCTGTTGATTATGTTGGAGTGCACTTTTTATAAGTTCAGTTTCTTTTAGCATTTGCCAACGCCAATACGCCAATGCAAAGCGAATATCACAGGTTAAAGTTCACCCGAGTTGAACTTCCCCTAAAGCCACACTGCGGATTTGCTTTGCCACAGGAAGCGAAGGTTTCAGGGATTGTTACACTGACGTATGTGGGACTGTGCCCAAGGAAATCCCTCCCTTATCCCAATGAATAGATCATGGCACAGAAGAATTCCAAATGATTTGTTTCTCTCAGTTTTTAGATTTTCATGTCACCTGTCACTGAAAATAAGAGATAGGATAACAGGAAAAACATTCTACAAGCTCCCCACATTTGTTATTCTAACAGTAACTAAAAAGGGCAGGTCACAAAGAGAAAATGCAATCAATCCGATCAGTCCACTGGATAATTGAATGCACGTTACCTTCAGTCTGTACTCAAGCTTGATGATGGAGCAGTTCAAGATGGAGGGGGGTAGTTCTCTGGGGATGGATATCACCTTGGTCACAGTGTCTTTGCTCGAAGATGCAAGAGCCTCAATTTTGTCCTTAAGGATCTCCTTAGTGTGAACTCTCCTGCGTCCCTGGGCGAAAAAACTCCTTTTCTCGTACAGTGTGAATTTGGGCTTCACCGAACGACTGGAGTGGTTCACGATTTCCATCATGACTTTGACATTCTCACCTGTAAAAAGAATAAAGCACAGACAGTCAGTTTCCAAAGGGTAGAACTATTCTGATGTGGCACAGAATAAAGGCCGCCGCATGCTTCTGCGTTTTCAAGGACACCCAAGCGCAAGGTTCCCTTGTTTGCCCCTTGTGTGCTTGCGTGCGACGCCCAATTTTTCTAACTATACGGCAAAGCTATGCAAGCCTCACACAGCCCGCAAGGCTCTGAGTGGTCTGCTAACTACATCCTTTCTGGAGACACATTTCCAGTTTCATGCCCCATAATACCGGCAGAAACCACAGAAGATTTAGAAGAACCAAATATGGACCAAATAGAAGAGCGTTTGGCAGAAGAGATCCGAAAGTATGATTACTTGTAACGGAAGATATGGGACAAATTTGTCCTCCAGATAAAGGCTATGAGGAGCAGCAGTGGCGATGTAAATAAACAGTCGACGACGACTGCCACACACAAAGAAGGCGTCTATATATATATATATATCTTCGACAAAAAACGTTACTCCGCCTAGTGTTCTGGCGATGAACTGCTTTGCAACACGCACAACCCTTGGAGAACCATAAATTAAACAAGTCTTGATTAAGATTAAGTCCATCGACACAACTGCGTGAAAAGCCGCAGCCGCAGTTGCAGAAGCATGCGCCGGCCTTTAATGCATTCAACACTTGACCAGTGACCCAAAAACCTGCTCAAGACATGAAATCGATAAGATTTAAACCAGACTAAAAAGTCATAAACCCGGTCTGCTCGATGTTAATGAATGGGACATGCAACAAATTATAAAGTCAAGCCAAATAAAATGTTCTCAGATAGAGTTTCTATCAGTTTAAGTCATGCTTATCACACTGATGTATGTCAAAGTGTTAATTTATCCATTTCACCCCATTTTTGTTACCGCAGAGGGTGACCTGCAGCGGGACATTGCCACCACCCTCCAATTTGCGCAGACTCTGTCTCCAAATGTGCAAGATGGGGCCGTTTGTATCCAGGATATTTTGTTTCAATTCCATACAGTGGGAAGAAGTGGAGACGTGTCGTCAATCTTTATAGACAGTCTACCTGTGCACACACATGCTCCTCGAAAGGTCTTGTTAAGTCATTGTTCTGACTTTGGTGTATTCGCTTTGGGGTTGGAGTGTGGAAAATATATGGCTGCTGTAAACTAAATGTGTTGTGCATCTGACTTTAGGAGCGTTTACACTACAGATTCACATCTCTTTCCTGTATTTGCATAGCAAAGACCAAAGACAAAGGATTGTAAGGCACTACATCAGCTACTTGATTAATCGTGTAGCCCACCAAAATGTTCACAGACTTTCTGGGTTGTCGTTCCGACACCACATGAACACACACTACGGTTGAAACCCAACAGTGATAACATTATGTGACAATACACGTCACTTCTACAACACATTAGCGTAGAGAGAATCCACTGCAGGTTTATATGGAGCCATATTGAGGAGCATGTCAATAGACAATAATAATCGATACAACCAAAAATACAGTCTAATAATAAAATTGCCAAAGCCTGTTCGAACCCTTTTATAATATATGAATTCTATCTTTACTGTCGTTTTCCAACAGATTGAGCACTTCCCCATCCTCCTCATGACCTAATCCAGAGAGAGGTCTCTGTAGAGAGTCAGTTTTAACACACTGAGCGGTTTGACACACCTTTCCTGTTTTCACCTCTAAGGAAGCAGGGTTATTTTACAAAAGAGGAACATGTTACACAACAAGAGCCTGCATGGAATATTTCCATGATGTAACAATGTTCACCTGCTTTCTAAAATAACGAAGGGAGTTCCTATCAGTTTATGAACAAGGACGAGCAGTGGATTAAAGGTCACCGGGTGCAGGATTACCTCTTCTACATTATTACCTTGCTTGTAGCCCATTCGCTTAGTGTGAATGTCCATAGAAACATTTCCAGAACCAAAAAGCTTGAGAGATTTATCCTTGGAGCCATACTGGGGTTCCTAAAAAAGAAGAGATCCCCTCTTCAGATAAATGCAGGGAGATAAATATTGTCTCTTTTTTTACTCTTGTTGTTAAGATTAAGGATTTCTCACCAGAAGTCCGGGAACATCCATGTCTGCTTTGGAGCGGAAGGTGAATTCGGATTTGGCCTTCTTTGTCAGCTTCATCGATTGTTTAAGCTCAGCCTTCAACTTGTGAACGATTTTGCCAGTGCAGTCTTTGAAAGATGATGGGATTCTTCTGTGAAGTTAAATAAAAAATAAATAATAAAATGACCTGGAGAGAAATAAAAGTCAATCTACATCTACAGGTGAAGAAAAGAATAAAAGGCACCTGTCAGGAATTGCAAATGAAAAAGGAAATACGTGTCTTCCTTTGCCAATGACTTCGGTACCTGGAAAACAGTATGTCATTATAAGTCTTAAATATCTTTAAACAGTATATTGATGATAGCTTATCATCTCAAAAGTCATTATATTACGTACAAGGTATCACATAAATTGCTGTATTAATTTAATAAGTTACCGTCTTGTCTTGCTTCTCTGAGGATATGATGCTCGATATTATAATATTTCTCATCAGCCCAGAAAACGCGGTGATGATTTTGCCCGTAATGCTCATGCCAGACAACCCGAGCTTTTCCTTGTGCTATGAAAACAAGAGACCGGACTTTAGTTTCTTTAGAAGCCTCCACGATGATTCTTCCATTGATGGTATCTCCATTGGTGAAGGTGTTGTGGCTGTTGACGGCGTCATATTCAATAGAGAAATTCAGGATCGTCATTGTCCGCAGAGAAACACACGGTGGAAAAGTCACTTGTGAAATTCCAGAAGAAACTTGAGCCTTTTGAGCCCTGCACAGCTGCTATATATCCGGAATCAGTCGCGCAGATCCTGTGGAACTGGTTTGTCTGGTGTGTGCCGGCAAAGATGTAGATTACAAAGCAACTGGATGGCCACAGTCAAAGCAACACATTGTCTGTGTTGAGAATAAGAATGATAACCTGACAACCACATGAGTGGGCGGAGAGCATGGAGAACACAACCATGGCGGTAGGTAACCTATTAGACTACAACACCTTTTATTATTATAATTCACCTGGGATGTATACTTGTGAATGGATCACCTGACATGGATGTGAATACCTGGGTTTGGATTTCTCACTGTGTCACATGCAGATGGTCACATGACAAACAATCATATCCAACAAATGTGTATTCACTGAGCTGCAGGGACATAGAATGTTAAACCATAAATGAAAATATTCAAGATGCACAACACGTTAAATGCAAAATGTAACTTTACTAAATTAAATGGGAAGGTGATCATTCACAAGCATTTAATGAAAAAATTTGTGAAAACTAAAATTGGTTCCCTTTAAAATAAATGAGTCTTTTTACGCCGGTCGTCTTTAAAGACTGTTACCTGTGATCAGTCTCGGTCTGTGTTTTGTCAATCCACTGTCTTTAGTTTGTTAATATCAGTGACTGGTCCTGTGAGAGTTTCTTAAAAGAGCATGCACCCTTTATGAGTGTATGTAGTCCAGGTGACTAGCACCACCCTACCACTACAGGGAATATTCAATGGATCCCTTCTTCCAGATAGGATCACGTTGGGAGGCTCACCATCAATAAGAAAGGATCTCCAACTACTAGTTAAAACCATCAATCATGTTAAGCTGGAGGCGGGACTTGATCACACCATCAATTCCGAGACGCTGACCTCTCACTACCAGTTGAAATAAGAATAATCCTTGATGTCAATTTTAATACTTTATTGTTCCTGGGTTACAGCTGTTTGACAGGGAAGGATTTCAGTCAATATTTACATTCACTCTAAAAGGGTAACAGCTGAGAAGTAGAATTCTCACTTCCTTTACTATTAACCAGTTCTGAGCAAAAACAAAATCTTGAAACAAGTATTTTGTGCCATGACTCCTTTGTACAGAAACAATGTCATAGTAACTCTAGATAATCAGTGTTCATTTGGAAACCAGGTAACAGTCTGCAAGTCTATTTCAAAAGCTTTTTCCTAAAGAAATGTAACGGACAATAAGTTGAAAAAGTTAAATTGAATAAAACACATCACAAGATCACTCAGCCTAAAGACCGACTTTGAAATAGCTTGAATACTTGCACAATACAATACAAAGTATACAGCAGGAGGTAAAAGCAATGTCTATGAAATAAAATACATTCTCACTTTTAGAAAAACAAATGACCTCTATCATACAAAAAAGTAAAGTATTGAAAGAGGTAGCTTGTTTCACTACAGCGCAGTTTGGTCATTCGTCTATAAAAACATTTATAGTTAAGGAAAGTCATAACAAGGACAGTGATATACATAAAGAATGAATCTAATTTTCCTTTTCTTCCTTTTCTCTTAATTCCATTTCCTTGAAATGTCGACGCATCTTCTCAGGACTCATACTTGTTGTCATAATCTGTCGTAGGAGGGTACATCTCGTGTTCGCTGTAGGCAGGGGGGGGACCAAAGGCTTGGGTCGGCGGCTGTGGTGCTGCGGCGCCCCAGCCTACCATCTCTGGATTACCGGATTTTTCGCTCGGGAATCCACACCCAAAGTCAGAGTCAGCAGGTGGTGGGGCCACAGCAGAACCCTGACCCGCCGGCAGGATGACAATGGGGAACTTGATCTCTGGGTCTGAAGCATATTTGACATCGAGACAGACCTATGGAATAGTATAAAGAAGTTATAGACACAAAATGATAATTCTTTAATCTGTTGTAATAAATGAAAGTAGGCGGTTAAGCCTTAGTATTTGGCCGTCACAGATTTTGTTGTGCATCATGAGTAACAACAAAATACTTATCTTATCAATTCATCTATCTAAACAGATTCATGTCTTCTTAGGGTTTTTGTTGAATTCTGCTTTACCGTGTCTTAGGGACAAATTATGATTTTACAAGTTTTACATACATCCATATACAATTATGACAAGCTTTGTGCATAACCGACTCATTTGACAAACAGATGCATGCCAAGAAAATAGGCAGGACCTCAAACAAGAGCTGTGCTGCTCAGTCTGCTGAGCGGTGGCTGAGCTGTGCATACCCATAAATAAAAGGGACATCACACAAACATGTTTAGATGTTCTGGATAAAACAAACCCCTGAAATCACAAAGCTTTTGGTAGAAAGTTAGTGGCATGGGGGCTTCCTGGGGGGTTTACGACCAATGTGTTGTTACAGTGTCCTGAACATTGACCCTCACAGAATTTAAGGGGGTTCTCGCTGTAGAAAAACCTAAGCTGTGTCATAATTTAGGGGCCTTCGCTGTTGCTAAAAAGTGAGCACCATCTATTAAACCCCTACAACTTTCAATAAATGTATTTCAGAAGACGTTTTATGCACAGACTCATTAGAACAAGCACACGAATCTCCTGGTCAATGCTGCATACCCTAAGTCTGTGTTCTGCTGTGATGATGCTGCAGTTGTGGATGGAGGGCTCCACATCATGGGGAATGGCGATGAACCTCGTCACAATTTCGTTAGTATTAGGTGGGATGGGTTCTCCCACCTCCCTGAAGACATCTTTAGTATCCATTCTTCTCTTCCCGCCGGCAAAGAAGCTGTGCTTTCTGTACACGGTGTACTTGGGCTTGATTTCACGGGCAGAGTTGTTCTGGATGTTGGCCACAACCTTCAACCCTTCTCCTGGAAAACAGACCAAAAAACATCCCTAACAACCGTAAGCACGGGAGCGAGAAGTGTCAATACTAACAATGAGGCCTTTAACCTTGGAAGAAGCCGGTTCTCTCAAGATGAACATCCATGGCTACTGATCCTGAGTTGAAAAACTTCAATTTTTTGTCCTTAGAGTCTTGCTGTGGTGCCTGAAAGAACAGATAAAAGCATGTTATACACTTAGACAACAAGAGAGAGACCACACTTAAAGGGGTAATTCTTCCAAAGATGAAAATCCACTCATTATCCACTCACCCCTATGCCGATGGGGGGAGGGGGGGGGGAGTGTTTGAGCCAACAAAACACTTCTGGAGTCTCAGGGGTAAACTTTGTATGTAATAAAACAACAGATGAAGACCATAGGATGCCTCCATACTGCTCCCGTGGGGTCATCCAAGAGTCCGTAAGCCCGACATTCATATTCAACTTGACACGAGGTCATTTACATTGAGTTTTTAGCCTAAATGTCCGCTGATAGCTTCCAACGAGGTGCGTGCAGGGACCGTCGGAAATGTTAACGTCCACGAGCTGAGCCCCTTCTGGTGGATTTAAAACCATAAAACACGGTGAAAAAGACCTCGTTTCGAGTCGAATTTGAATGTCAGGGCTTCCAGACACTTTGATGCCGTCACACCAGCAGTATGGAGGCATGTTGGGTTTTTTACTGTTGTTTTATAACAGCTGAAGAAAGGTCACTAAGCCGCTACACTGTTTACCCCAAAGGTTTTTAGTGGACTCAAACATTTCACATCAAGCATTTCCACTTCAATATACGGCCAACACATTTGTTCAGGTCCTAGTTAGAACATGTTTTACAGGCTGGGAAATATGAACACCTGGCGGCTTTTAGGTCATCGCTCAACCAACCAGTACACAGCCACTAAACAGAGGCAGCATTGTAGTCGCACAACTGCTATCACCAAACCCCTGCAGAGCTTTTTTTATTTTGGAGGAATGACTGGAATAAACTCAGCACATACCAGTAGCTTAGGGTCACTGTTCAGGTCAGCTCCTGCAAGGAAGTTCAACTTAGACGAATCTTTCTTGGCAAGTCTCATCGATCTGCTCAGCCTGGCTTCCAGCAAGTACACGATCTTACCAACAGAACCCTTGAAGGAGGACGGCAAACTCCTACTGCACGAGAGCAGAAGAACACGAGAAGTTAAGGCAATAAAATGTATGTGCGGTGGGTATATCAAATAATACCAACATCTTTTTAAAATTAGCCAAGCAAACCTATTACATCAAAATCCCTGTAAAACATGATCTAGAAGTTTTTGCCATATGCACTGACGTGTGTGGAAAAGGGTTCCTCGGCTCTAATTTCTGTATCTTCACCAAGGAGGTTCTATTTTCATTGATGTTTAACATTTATGTTTCCGTTAGCAGGATCATCTCAAATCTACTGAACTGATTTCCCCAGAATTTGGTGAACGCAATTTGGGACCTATATTTTGTAATCCAGGATTTTTTAGATCGCCTTCTTTAACATTGTGAGACAGAATGTTTTTTTTCACTGATTTACCACAGAAATATGGATGGGTCCTTGTTTAAAAATAATCTGTGATCCAGCTGTGATCAGAAAGGCTGATCTGCTTATAAATTCTCTCATAAAACACCATTATTTGAAAAGCTTTTATCTCAGGGTGAGTTTTAAGTTATATCCTTTTTTTCTGTTATTGTTTTTGTTTTTATTGTTTATTATCCTCTTGTGAAGCCCTTTGTTTTTTGCTTTGAAACATTTTGTACCAAAAAAACGTCCTCTTCTTGTTATTATTATTACAAATTATTTAAAAAATATGTTACTCACTGGGAAGGGAACTGAAAGGTGAATGGGTATGTATGGCATCCCGGGGCAACAACACTACTGTCTGAAAACGTAAAGGAAAGGGTTAAATAAGATTACAGTCTTGAAGGAATGTGGGGAAGGAGCCCTTAGGTTGTGTTGGAATTTGTGGCTTGGAGGTCTGATGTGATGAGAGGGTAAAGAGACAGAAGCAGGAAAAGTGTCACAAAGGCTGTCTTACATGTGTCTCCATTCTGGCTTGACAGAAGTGGTTGGTCGTCTGGAAAAAGAAAAGAAAAGCAACACACGGATTTAACAAGAATCCACATTTGATACTTAGGCTTGGAAAAGTAAAATCCTTAATGTTTTTTGTTTTTTTTAAATTGAATAATCTGCATCTACCTACACATCAGTTAATTGAGAAAAAACAGTCAATGTCAGGCTTTCATATTCATATCAGTGGAGGTGTTTATGTTTGTTGATATCCAGTAATAGAAGACCTTTTATCTCACAGAATAAACCAAGCAGACAGTGTGTGCATGTGTGTTTTCATTTCATATCTGGTTGTTCTCCCAATTCAAGTATTTTGTAGAATTTGTGTTTTATTCAAACTAAAGTTCATGGTTGTGGGAAATATAAAGCCTAACTTATATTTGGGTTTTGATAACAAATCATTGCCAGATTTCTATAACTGCTGATATATCGGTATCTGAAATGTTTTAACTTCCTTATTCCGGGCTTTGGCTCTGAAAAGTAATAAGTTATAATAAATAACAAATAATAATCGGTTAAAATATCTGATTTATAAGATTACTTTATATTGTACATTTGGTTTTTTGAGCAAATTATTCACGGATTTGTGTTGTGTAATACACAAAATAAAACAAATTATCTTTTTACACCTGGTTTGATGTTTTTACAGTTTTCCTGTGGTGATCTCTCTTAAGGTGTGTGAGCAGCAGGGAGAAGAGCTTTTAATTTGAAAGGGCCTGTGCAGCCACGCCAAACTCTCCATCGCGTCACCGTGCGAGCATTCCTGAATCCAACTCCGGATTGAACCCATGTGAGGTCCCAGTGGACCACTCACCTTTGTCCTTCTTGATGAAGTGATGCTTCAGACTGAAGTACTTGTCCTTGGAGCTGTAAACAACGGTGGTCTGTCCGTATCTCTCGGTCCACATGACTTCTGCTTTTCCTTTGAACTTCACAGACAGAGACTCGATCTGGCATTCTTTCACCACCTCCAGGATCACCTGGCCTGACACCAGGTCTCCGTACGTAAACGTGTCCTGCTCATTCACCGGCGTGTAGGTGACTTTCACACTTTTCACGGTGGACGACATGGCTCGTGAACACACACCCACTGCCTGAACCGAGAGAAAAAGCACAACAACTTCAGTGGGTGTGTCCTAATTTTTAGGAGGGAGCGAGAAGATGTTTACTCCCTCCCCTCAAACCACTCATTCGTTCATTATTAGCCATATATCATTTCCTATCCCACTCATTCACTCATTAATCTTTGACATTAATTATTAGACATATCTCATTTCCTGTACCACTTATTAATTATTATAAGATATAACTTATTTCCTATACCACTCATTCCCTCAATAATCGTTAGACATACATTGTTGGATGAATCTTATTTCCTGTACCATATATTCATTCATTTCCTGTCTGTTTAAGATAATAGTTGGTGGGATATCCTTAATGGTCGTTCCGTATCAGTTAAGTAACAAAACTGCAAATTGAAAAAATACAAAAGTAGGATTCAAAAGATAGGTTAAGAAAATATACAGTATATTATAAGATAAGATAACATAAGATGAGATAATATAAAATAACATAAGATATGATTAGATACCACGATACCCTATCGTCCGTTACGCTACTCAATGATGCGATACAATATGATAACATTAGATGAAATGAGAAAAGCAACGATAAGATAAGTCCAAAAACGCTAATGTTAAGAAATCTTGGATCTCTGTTTCAAATTTCCACACCCCTCCACGACATTTCATATTAACTTGTTGAGTTGTTTTTGTGTAATCATGCTAACAAACAAACAAACAAACACAGTGGACAAAGCAGTACCAATCATGAGGTAAAGTCACTCAGTTATTTTCCAGCATGATCAAATAGCAAATTCCGTAATCCCTAACAGGATTTGGTGCTTGGTTTGAAATGAGGTGTGGTCAGGCGTGATGTTGGTCCATTGTTATCTTGACACAACTGGAAAGTGATTGCAATTTAGACCCAGCCTGGTCTGAACTCAGTGGTGCAAGATGGAAAGAGTTATAGTAGTTAGTTCCTGCATCTATTACAATGTCCAACCACGAGTTTCCCCAGATTACATGATCCACATTATTGCACTACTGATTCACTAAGGTACAATTTCAAAACCCATTAGTTTGTGCAATCAATTTGTCCCCGTAACTGCAACATTGTCAGGTGCATTCCCATTTACACACTTTTTGTCCTGTTTACAGTGTATTATTGCCATTCCTATATTTCATTATAGTTAGAGATTGCCCCTGTTTTTATTTACATGTGTTTATTAGATTTTACTAATGCTTCTCTGTCGTCTTTGCTGCTGCAATATGGCAGATCTTCTGAATTTTGGGATGAAAAGGAAAATATTAACTTTTAACTATATTAAAATTATACAACTCTGCTAGTGAATGAATGAAGGAGAAGCATTCACTTACTACCTAGAAAACCCTTATAATAGCAATCTGCCAAGATGCAAACATACCAGGCTTTCATAGCGAATGGGAGATGTCACTGTGGTTTATTACACATTGAATTCAAAACACATGCACAATTAATGAAGAGGAAGGAGTTAAAAACCGAACAGGTTGTCATGAACCAATCGCGAGGCTATGACAAAAGATGGAGACACATGGAAAATAACAATCAACAAATTATTATTAAGTAATTATGAATATGTGGAGGATATCTAAAACTAACAATGTTGTATGAAGTCATATCAGCATGGTGGGTGGGTGCATGAGTAAGAAAATGTGACTGTAATGGTGTGTGGTGCAAAAACACAAGCCAACCACCAACCCCAAAAGTTGAGAAAAACAATTGAGCTCTGACTGAGACTTTAATATCGGTTCCCCTGGCACACAGGGGCCAGCTGGAGTCCAGCTGCTGTCACCTTATAAGGACGCTCTGCCACGCCCACCTCCAGCACATGTGTAGAAACCAGCCAGGAACCACGTGACAGGCACAGTGTCAGGCTCTAAAGGCCCTTGCACACAAAGTGAGTGTTATATTAGGCATGCAAACAAATTGTACGGACTGCCTTGTTCACATGAAATGACTTGTTGGACGAGGTGTCCCTTTGAAAAGAGGTCAAAACCTCCTGTTCACTTTTAAACTTAAAAGGTCAGTCAAAGATATAGATCAGTTCAATAATCTATGAACTGTGATCAGACCAGCATGAGACTCCTTCGGGATGTATTCACTACTGGAAAGAAAACGTTCATCATCTTGTGACTGATGGTTTATCTCATGGCTCGAGTTATTATCTTAATCTGTGTGTGCATGTGTGTGTGTGTGTGTGTTTGTGTGTGTCAAGGTCAACACACATATGTTCCGTTAACACATTTCCAGGATATGTCAGCAAATAACAAAGACAATCTGAAGCTTATATTGATTTACTGATTCATTCAAATGTGAAACAACTGATACACACACAGTGAACTAACTATACATACACCTGTACAATAACTATTCACACAGACTCCCTACAGTTAAAGTTGTCATACATTAAATCGAAGTTCACACTGCACTTTGAATGTATATAGTTTTGTTTGTGGACTTTTTATAGTAAACTCTTTCTACCATGCTTTTATTTTAATTTAACTATTGCACTGCTGAGCTGACCGGTTTATTCTTGTCCAACATTGTAATGTTGACCCTGTGTGATACAAGTATGATATATATATGATGATAAGTGACATCATTTAAAAGTAACTGATTGAGGTACAGGCACAATAATTCATAATAATTAAAAATAAGAGCACTTTATGGATCCACAGAGGTGCCTTTATTCCCTGAGACAATATAAAGCTTTTTTTTTTGTAAGCCGTCAATACGACTGTCTATTGTTCTCTGTGCTCACTTGAATAAGATATTTGATTAGGAGCAATAGAACATATAGTTTACGTAATAGCAGCAAGTCTGAGGCATTCTCTGTGTGTCATAATATGCAGCAGTTGAGCAATTGTCATTCAACATGATGCAATGATATAAAGTGAAGTAAGCTACTGTCAACCACATCCTATCTGTGATACAGGAGCTACAGCTTAAATGGAACACTGGAATGTAGTATACTACCAATACTACATTACATTACATTTTCTACTTTTTAGCTTCTACAACAACCAACAATTTAAGATTATCTTCAGGGTTTTGCAGGCAGCATTCTTTCCACTTGTCTGAGTGAAAGGGTTTAAGCAGAAACATAGTAAATACTTTACAGCGAGTGGTAGACCCTAACTTATTAGAGTCACATGTTATATCGTGAATTAAACAACTTATCTGCGCACTTCACATTATATGTATTTGAGAATCTAGTACTTCCCAGCAGCACCAGTCAACGAGGGGTACATTGCGTATGTGCCATAGGATGGAGGTGGAGCAGATGGTTCAAAGGCAGTTGGGTTTTGTAGGAAATCGGTCCCTACGCTCGAGTTTGCATACCCTTCAAATCCATATGCAGGGGGCGGCCTCTCATCATCAGGCCCCTGTGAAGCAGGCAGGATGACTATAGGGAACTTGATCTCGGGGTCCGAAGCATATTTAACATCCAGATAGACCTGTGGTGAAGAAGAAAAAGTCAGCATCTATTATTCGGGTCATGGAGCCCTGTTGCCATGAAGACATGCAAAGACACTTATTGGAAAGGGAGATACGCACCCTGAGTCTGTACTCAGCTTTGATGATGCTGCAGTTCAAGATGGACGCACACGTGGTGGCAGGGATGGTGATGATCCTGGTGACAGTCTGACCGGCCATAGGCGGAATGGCTTCGCCCACTTCTTTCAGGATGTCTTTGGTTTCAACACGCCTCTTCGTTGTTGAAAAGTAGCTGTACTTCCTGTACAAGCAGTACTTGGGCCTGATTTCACGAGATGACTTGTTCTGAATGGAGGCCACAACTTTGATGCCTTCACCTGGAAAACACAGCAGCCCTTATGGTTTTGCTGACACACACAAGTGATGCCGCATTCCATTACACCTTGGAGCTCGGCACTCAGAATGACGAAAGTCAATAAACACTGTTGAGACAACCCAGTCTTTTCTCAAAACGTATAATAGCCTACGATGGTCCACTGGTAAAAACTTAGTAATGTCAGCACAGGAGATTGTTCACAACACCAGGACAATGCGTTCAGGAGGCTGAGGTATATCACAGCGAAAATAAATACACTTTATTTTAGTTTACAGAATATCGACGCCAGCCCTTATAGCCAAGAGCTCTGGAATTTTGCTGTCTTGCAAAGTTGACATTTTCTTCGGAGTCTTCTATGTGAATGGCTCCTCTTTTTTTTTATTTCAGTTTTGTGTCCGTTGCATGTTAGAAATGTCTTGAGCACACCCACTCGCTCCCTATGAATTCTCTTGGCATTTTAGTGCTGTATTGTAACCTGGGCTCAATTTTCCTTATATTTTACATGGCGGCTTGCAGGTTCAGTGCAAGTCTGAAAGCAGGTTTGTTCTCTTACTGTGTGTGTGGAGCTAAAATCTGAATTTTATATATAAAAAAGATTTTTTAAGTCAGAAAAAATTTACTTGAAGCTAGTCCAATGTGACTTTTATTGATTTATTGACTTATTATTAAACAGCTGCCTCCTTATAGTTTTTAAGTGATAAAAATAAAAAAAACTGCTGAAAAAAATTTGATGTTTGACTGCAACCTGTTGATAAAATAATCTGTGTGAATGAGGGAACGGATTATTTAATACCTTGGCGGAAGCTTGTCTGTGCAATGTTTACATCCATGCCCACTGTTCCTGATGTGAAGAGGTTCATCTTCTTATCGATGATACTGTGCTGTGGGATCTAACAAAGAAAAAAGGCACATTAGTCGGAGACAGTGTTAATTCTCATTACTGTGTCAAAGTCAAACAGGAAAACACCATGGATGTGTATTCCTGACCGTGTTTGTGTGTGTTTTGATGTAGGTACCCTCAGCGACGCCTCATTGTGTGGGTTTCCTTTGTGCATGAGGCTGAACTGAGCCTTAGCTTTACTGTCCATTTTCATGGGCCGGCTGAGAACCACCTCCACCGTGTACACGATCTTTCCGTGGGAGGCTTTGAAGGAGGATGGCAGCTCTCTGCATGACATGACAACACAGAGTACAAAACAGAAAGTCACAACAGTAATGCATTATATGACATTAACGCTGGTTTCTTTTATAATAATCGACTCACTGTGCTGGAATCTGAAAGATGAATGGGTAGACATGGCAGCCTGGGCCGACAGTGGCGCCTGAAAAACAACAACAAAACTAAGTGACCACCACTGATTAAAGCAAGATTTTTAAATAAATGAATGAATACATCGGCAGCCAAGCACAGCTGCTGATGTTAAATGGTAGAAGTGTACATTAATTGCCCTGAAGGATCCGGATGACCGAAGTGGTACAAAGTTCAAGAGCAACTGTTCCTTTTACAACTGTGTCTTTATTAGTGTGATTGATTCAAATCACATGGCATCTCATAAAACGTCAATCTTAGGTCAGTCAGGGACTTGACTTTACAAACTCCTTCTTAATCCATGTTGATTTATTTCAACTTCTCCAAATTTACAATACATTACTTTTTTCTTGATATCTCAGAAAATAATTCACAGATTTTAATGAATGTGTATTATTTGGTGCAGATACATATAAAAACTTAGATCTTTGATTTTCAATGTGGTTTCATGAAGGACCGTTGGGTCTCAGCGGAGGTTTACGCTCTCTGAGTGCCCCTCTAGTTTTTATGTGTAATGTATTTAATATGAAAGAAAATAAATATTACACAAGTATATGCATGAGATGAGACAGAAACCGTGTAAGAGAGATACATGTAGAGAAACAGCAGCAAAGCAACTGTACTTTTATATGTGATATTTAAAACAACAAATGAATGAGGAAATAAACTTTCATATCCTAACAACTTATTCTTATGTAACATCCCCATATCCATTATACACTGTGAATAAAACAAACAGATCTTAGCAGGTTACTTCTCCTGGGAATGAGATGAAAATTGCACTCACCGCGACCTTCCTGAAAGAGAGATTGTTTAATGCTGAAGTACTTCATTTTGTTGTGGTACACTACGGTGGTTCTTCCATTATGTTCGGTCCATTTCACTTCTGCTTTTCCCTTCAGCTTCACGTCGAGTGAATTGATTTTGCAGTCTCCAGCCACCTCCAGATTGATCTGTCCTGTGAGCGGATCGCCACTGGTGAAAACGTCGCTTTTGGATATGGGATTAATTCCCACTGTTAAACTCTTCACATTGTTTGACATCATGTATAAAGTGTGATCCCCAAGCACAGTGTTGAGTACAAAGCGAGTTCCAGGTGGAGACAGAGAGAACAGGTTGTATATCCTGTGTGTGAGGTGTGTCTCTGCAGATAGATATACTCTGAAGTTTTAGATAATGATTAAACCACAGCACAGTAAATCAGCTTATTTACAGCCAGACGGAATTACTGGCAGTAAATATATAAATGTTGCTCCGGGGGAACACAAAAATGTAGTAAATAGAGGGATATATATATATATATATATATATATTTATACAATTTGATATTTACAGCCAGTAATTCCGTAAATATATATATATTATGTTTCTTGTATAAATCAACAATGGTTCAACAACACCATTTGTCGAAATGGCTGTAGCATATTACAAGCTGCTGCTGCATCTCGTTGTGTGGGTGTGGTCAACATACGCAACACATCATGTGGGGTAAAAGTGTTTAGTGGAAAGTGTGAGTAATATGAGGAAGGGAGGTGCATCAGCAGTTCACCTGGTATCTAAACATGTGAGGATGACTATTGTAAGAGAACGTTTATATAACTTAACAGAAAAACATGTAGGAATTCCTCATCATATGTAAATATTATTTTAGTCGGTGTTTCTTAGTATGTAAAGTTTCATCTCCTCTGAAAAGGTGGTTAAGTTTGTTCGTTGGTTTAATCTTTAACAGGCTTACTGATAAAATGATTTCCACCAAACTTAATAAAGGAATGGGACCTGGATGAAGGTAACGAGAAAAATGTTTTCACTTATTTTTTCGGGATTCTCAGGTGATGTCAGAGAGAAAGCAACTAAACAGGAAGATTAATCAAAATCCTTTCAGCTGTGGCAGAACCACTGCTTAGGCTGCAATTTATGACATTTTAATTATCATAACTATTAATATAACAACTATAATGTAATATTCAACATATATATTTGACCAATTCAGTTGGTGACGAGAATGAGACTCGACCTAAACAACAGGCACTGAGGTCCAGGTCCAGCAGCAGCTGAGGCTAGACAGTATGCTCACCATATGACAAGCTAAATCAAAACATTAGTTTCCATTAGTTTCAACAAACACATTCAAGTTAAAAGGAGCAGCTTGAGATGATGAGAACACACAGTGAACTAAAGCCTGTAAAAGGTTTGAGATGTGCAAAGCTGCTCTCACTCGCCATCTACCACAAAAAAACTAAAACAGCCAGATATCAGAAGTTAGTGATTATCAACCGTTCTGACTCGATCAGAGGGAGATTTGAGTCAAAATCAAAGACGAGGAGACTTTCCTCCAGGAAATCAAGTGGATGGTTTTCACTATGACACATAGCAGGGCTAAAAAGATTGAACTGACGTTTTCACAGTCGTAGCAGTGTTTCCGCCGCTGATGGGAGAGCAAAAAGTAATTTGGTGCATTGGATTGAATCAGTTCAGTCGAGGACTCGGCTGCTTGCTGGTCATCATCATCCTCATCCTCCTCATCACCAGTTTGAGCACATTTGTCCTTAAACTTTTAATTTAGTCAGATTGCAGAGTGAAACACTGCTCCGCACAGCTCACACACAAAACAGTGTGTATATGACAACAGTTCATCTGTTAAAAGACGTGGCAGAAGATGAGATGAAACAATAAAAACACAATAAACACAATACATTACTTTTTTTATAACATTAACATCAATGCAGCTGCTTGAATAAGAGGCAATAATATATAACATATGTTCCCTCCTACCTCAGTGTACTCAGTGTTATATTGACAATGAATACATGTCCTGTAAACATTGGCAATAATCACACACATACATTTACACACACTCAGGCTGAGATAACTGTGTAATATCTTGTCTGATGGCAGTGAGATGCTTCAGACAGTTTCCACAAAGCAAGCTTTATGCCTCTGGTTATATGTGATACTATGAAGAGTCACTTGCTGTATAAACAAAGCACTTTGGTGTATATCACATTAAAAATGACATTACTGTTTTACATTTCAATATTTCCACAGATTTAACCATTTCCAAACCTTTTTTTGACCACACAGGTTTTAGTTAAAAGTATAAACATATATACATAATTTCAGATAAAAAAAATGTTTTAAGGCCACACAAAGATATTTCTTGAATAAAGTTATAAATGAAGGGGAAATAAATGTTTCATTTTATACAAGGAATATTATATTATATATATAGAATATCCTCTTTTGAGGACGATGAAATTAAAGAAATCAAGAAAGAATATGATTGGTTTGTGACTTTTCTTCCAGAAGTAGCAGAACTCTGGAGTGCAAACGTTGTCCTTGCCTCTTATTTCCAGAATTTTTTTTAATTTTCTTTATTCTTATAACAGTGGGACTTTTTCTCATTAAATTGCCAAATAATGCCTAAAAACTTGGTTTCTTTATATGGCCCTAATAGTAATGCCATAGGAAGACGCATTTGGCCCATCTCTTCTTGTAATACCATGAAGAGATGGGCCAAATGCAATTAGCATGACACAGAAATAAAAGGAAATACATGTATGCATGTAAATCACAAACAGAATAGACACTTAAACCCTTCATTGGCAACATACAGTGTGTTAAAGGCACAACAACACCTGGTGAAAACATGCATGAAGCAAGTTTAGGCAGAATGAGATGTTGCAGCAGCAGAACAGAGACACGCAAAACATAAAACAGTTCACAATGAATTGAAGAGACAGAATTTGATCGTGGGAAGACTAGAACTGGTAACTGGAGTTTGTCAAAATGAGCACAAGAGACTGTTGCAAATGTAACACATCATACAAAAACTTTGAGGCAAAGGTCTTCCCTGGTGTGCTGAGCCCTATACGAAGCCCCCGAGAAATACTGAAAGGAATTGTAGTATGTTGGCATTTCATTAGATTCACCTGAATCTACTCACACATAAGGAAGGGCTTGGGGATGAACAGGGGTATCACAAACGATGATGGGAAACAGAACGGTGAGGTCAGGGCCCGAGCACACATTCAGGCTCACCTGTAGGGGAACAAAAAAAGAGAACAGTCAACGCTGCACATTTGTTTCCAGATCATTTCGTGCAGCGTTCAGCCTTTGATTAGCCCCCACCTCGATGATATAACTAAGGACCACGATGCTGCAGTTAGAGATGGTAAGTGGTACAGACTGAGGAATCTGGACCATCATCTCAGTGTGCACGTTGCAGGTGCGTGCGTCGATGGGCTGCCCGATCCCTGATCCCAAGTTCTTGTCATACATCCTCGTATGGACCCTTTCGTGGGTGTGGAAGGTCTGCTTTTGCAGCAGCCTCACCTTCGAGGTGACCGTGCGAGATGAGCCGTTACTGAATTCACAATTTATTTTCACAGTTTCACCTGGAGGCAAAAAACAGACATGGCTTTTGTTATGGATGGATGGATGGATGGATGGATGGATAGATGGATGGATGGATGGAGTACCAGGAGTAAAGGCTTTCTTCTCCACACTGACTGTCATTGTGATAGGAGGTGAGGCACACCACAGGCAGCACAGAGTCATTTGGTTGGAGCCTGAGAGAGGAGCCTGTGAAAGGAACCAGCGTCGTAAACAGGTGCAGCAGACATCGACAGATTTTACACACTCACAGACAAACGACACGACACACACACCACTGCACATGATTCACACTGCGCCTTCAGAATGTGTGTCTCCCACCAGGAGGCTTTTGTTTTCAACCCAGTCCATTCGCTTGTTATATGGATTTCCACGACACTTGGTGTAGGGAGGGGCGTTCAAGGTATGGGCTGGGTGGATGTAGTATTTATTTTCTCAGTAAAATATTGTAGTGTACACAGTTTAGTGCGACTCTATTGCATTTAAGTCAGTGTCACACCTGTAAGTCTGAACCGTGGTCTAAACCCTGGACTGTGTCTCTGAAACATTGTCTACATTGGATCATTATCTTGCAGGAGGTGAAGACTGCAAACAATCCTGCGAGCCGCTACTGCGTCTTTTTCTTCTTCTACTTTTTAACGCTGTCTCAACTTCATAAACTTGGTCTGCTATTCCAAAAATTATAATATATGTATAAATTAAAATGTTTTTCACACTGCCACCACTCCAAACTATGGCTCAGTTTGATGCAGACCGGATCACCTCTTTTGATTGGACTTTTGTCTGTTGGACCTTGGCAGAGTTATGCCCTCTTCTTTGTGCCATGCTAGTTTATGTTTGCAGCTATGAGTACCACTTCCATGTCTTTCTCACATTGCATAGCGGGAAAAGTAGTCTCCATACTTAACACAGTTGAAACCCTAACCCTAACCCTGTATGGACAGACTACTTTGAATGATTTGATTTAATGATGATGCCTTTTCAGATATGTTTCCTATCGGTCTCATGGTCTGGTGTGTAAACGTGTGTTCATTTTGACACGTCAATGCAGGCACTGTATGTGAAGGCTCAGTGGAGCAGGTTCCAGTAACAGAATCATTGTTCATGCTGGTGGTTCCACCTCTGCTGTTCGATAGAATGTCAAAATGGTGTAAGATTGTGTACTAAAATGAACCAACTCCCGAGAGAGTAGGACGAACATGGGGGTTGATAATGACCCAGCAGCCCTTTGGGTGTTTTATCTGCTCATGGCTCACTTACCCTCAGCTCTGGATGGTCGGTATTGATGCTGCTTAGGAAGTTTAACTCAGTCACAAAGTCCTTAGACAAATGCCAGGGTCTGTTGATGCTCACGGTTAACATATACTCCACTTTTCCATAAAGGCCCTTGAAGCTCGGGGGGAAGTCTCTGCATTGAAGTACAAACAAATAAAAAAACAAAGATGAGACGTTGGATATAAAGAAATAGAGATTAATTTAACTCTGGGGAAAGTACAGTATCTAAAAGGATGAGACCAAGGGGGAGAAAACTGAACTGATGCACCAGGGGCTCTGCATCTTAGGGCTGGACATTAAAACAATATCAATCTGTATTTGTCTCCTTCGGGAAAAGACAGTTTGTTACACAAGCTATTTAAATTCCTGAAACGTCAATGCTTATAACTTACAGAGATGCTCTAAATTCCTCATTTTAACACAGAACACAGCCTGATCATCTGATATTCCATCTGTAAAATGACACATAGCCTAAAACTATAATTCTCAACATTATGACTTAATTCTCATAACAACACAAATTTTGTCTCGTAAAATAATGTATTTTTCCTGCTGACATGACGACTTTCTTCTCGTAATATCATGACTTTTCTTGTAAAATTATTTGTTCTTTTCATATTGAGACTAAATTCTGGGTGAATTGTGACTTTATTCTTGTAACATTACAACTTATTTCAGGTAAATAACGAGCCTTTTTTACCTTGTTACGTCTTAATTCTTGTGGCATTAGGACTTACCCCCATTACAACTTTTTCTCGTTACATTATAACTTTTTCCTGAAAAGTCAGATTCTTTTTTCATCAGCATGGCCTTTAATGTGACCTTTATCGGAGTATTATCGATAAATCGACTGATGTGAAAATCTTGATATCATCTTCCAGCCACACCATCAGGCCCTGTTGCATCTGGACACAGATTGTTTCCCTCTTAGTCTCATCCCTCCAGTAACCAGGACGGGGGCAGCTCACACACACATACACACCCCTGAGGTATCTGACATGTAAACGGATACATGTGCCTGCCAGGCTGGAGTTTCACCGACTCACCAATGGCTGTGAGGGAGAAAAAGAGAAGTTCAACGGACAAAAACGTATCTTGGAATTGCACGGCATGCAAACCAAAGCTCGGTGGGTGCACAGCACAGACACGGGCTGATCGGGGGTCAGACCTGAGTTCTCCTGCAGGATGATGCTCCTCAGGTCGAAGTAGGTGACGTTTGCAGAGAAGTGTCTCCTTCTCCTATTCTTCCCTCCACCAGTGGACCAGTGGACGTTGGCCTGTCCCTTCAGACGCATCGATATGTCGGTGATCTTCGTCTTCTTGCTCAGGTCGAAGGAGAAGTGTCCTGAGACCAGCTGCCCACTGCGGAATGTCCTCCCCTCGCTCGCTACGTTGAAATTGATGTTGAAGTTCTTGATGCTCGATTCCAACATGGTGACAACCCGAGTTAAGTTCTTTATAAAGTTTTAAAAAGCACGCTTCCCTGCAGTGAAACAACCCGGGAGAATGTTTATAAGTTATTCAATGACCAGAGATACAGACTGTGTTACTGACAGCTTCCAAAAACACAAACAACAGATTAGCAGACTGAGCATGCGCAGTGTATGTAGCATGACCAGCCCTGATTCAAGGCGGGGCCTCAGCACACAGTTCAGGGCCAGGGTGGGCGTGTCTGTCAGAGAGGCAGAGGAGGCTGAAGAGTTCAGTCAATGTCACAAAGTAAATTAGAGGAGACAATAACAAATACAAATGTATGTATTAGTCCATCTTTATATCTATCTATCTATCTATCTATCTATCTATCTATCTATCTATTTATCCATATATCTATCTATCAGTCCATCTATCTATCTATCTATTGATCTGATTTTCATTGATGTCTGATCTCTACAAATCCTTTAAAAACTGGATTGCAGTGTATATCCTATCTTGCAAATTCTCCTGTGTTGCAATGTAAAAAAAAAAGAAGCCTGCATCCGATCATTACTCTGCATCTGAACCAGCATTGAATTGGTTATTCCCTGACCCAGGGCCCATCTCTCCATAAATTTTTGCATAATTCTGCTTAAAAAGAACCAATGAACCAACAAACAAGCAAACATCAGAAACAGGTAAAGATTCAGCCCCTCGGTAGGAAAACTACCAAAGTTGTCTAGTATTGAAACATTTTATTCACTAGGTCTAAACCTTAATATTTATGGTGCAACCTCATATTTTATTTATCCTATGTACTTACCAGATTGTAAACAACAACTAAAATGTACTGCTGTTCTCATGTGATTCTTGGTTAATGACCTTTATCAAATGTATTTGTAAACTCAATCCACTTTCTAATACACATTTATCGGATTTGTTATTTAGATGACATTTTGTTCCTTTGAATAGGATTTCCTTGAAAATATAAGTTCTCCAGTCAGAAGATCATTCAGCTTCCAGCGTGTCCGACAGAGATTGAGATGATTATCTTTATTTATTATTCACAAGATAGATAGATAGATAGATAGATAGATTACTTTATTCATCCCCGAGGGGAAATTAAGTCGTCATAGCAGCCGGTACATTTGAATACAATAAAATACAATACAATAGAATAAAATATAAAATATAAGATATAAAAATTGCGGTAGAAAGAATATAAACAGAAACACAAGATAAAATAGGTAGATAAGGTGCAGTGGCAGATGATGGTAATAGTACTGATGATATGATGGTAATGTTATTGTTAGACAGTATATAAAAAATAGTACAGTATATATAGTATATAATATATATTTATATATGATAGTAATTATACCAATATAATAGCGGTATATAGTAATAATAGCAGCAACAGTATATATAATAATAATAATAGTAAAATATAATAATAATAACATGTACACATGTATAAATAAAATATGTGTATATAGACTTATATATAAAAAGAATATACAAAGAGTATGATATAATATATGATATATAGTACGGGTATAAATATTTTTTGGCGATACAATAGATAATATAATATACTGTGAGTGTAAGAATATGTAGACAGAGTGTGCAAAAGACAATATTATTGTATAAAATGATGAATTGAGACAGGTATATTTAGGCAGCAATTAAGACAATAGATAATAAATCATCACATCTAAAATATGATAGTTATAGATATTTAGAAAAAGACAGTTCAAAGGAAATTACCAGACTTATTTAACAGAATCTGTTACTCTTACCCACACTTGTGCCTCCAGGTAGTATTAGAATGACAAACTGGTGCATTTGGTATTTAACTTCTCAGCCTGGTGGCAGAGTTTAAGTGTAGTGATCCTAATCTATGGGGTCTGATCTGCAGTGTTTTATCTTATGACATGAATAGACTTGATGTTTTTCTTGCTGCCTTTATCCATCTGTGATGAAAACTAACCCTGATGTTCTGGCCTGAGGGCGGAGCTGAGTTTGTTTCCTCTTTTCTGGATCGTTTCATCTCAACACAAAGTGTTTTTTTGTTGCTTTGGTGGATGTGAAATGTCACAAACTGGAGTTTTCTGAATGAGAGTTTTTTCACCACCCAATAAAAAAATTGTCCTGAGTTGACTTATCATTTGTATCAAAACTTTCTACTCACATGCTGTGTGGAGGATCGAGCTACAAGCCCTTATGAGACTTTATTCACACAAAAAGGAGGGAAATCAATTTCCAAAAGACAATTCATTACTTGTTGGGCACAAAGAAGCATTCAAAATCTAGAGACTGAGTCTATGATGATCAAATTAAGCCAGCAACCCAACTGATCAAACAAAACTCAACTAACCCATCATCGTTTTTCTTCTCTGATGTTTATTGGTGGTTGGCAAACCAATTAGAGACATAACGACCACCAACTGGACCGTTGAACTGAACTGTGGATTAAAAACAGTATCAATATAGAATGAGAGATTAAGCAGACAATGAAATTAAATAAGGAAAACTTTCAAAATTATTATTACTAAATCAACTTCATTTAAAATCTAAAAATGTTATTGTCGCTGCTGCTTTACCGCAAAGGGGGAATGGAACAAAACACATTCACATTAACTAACAACAAAAGAAAACTCAAAAGGATAGTTGGTGTTTTTATTTCAAACAAACCCTCTATTATTCTAAGCAAAATATCGAAATACCAAAATGAAGATTGATGAAATGCACAAAATATCGAAACTAAATGTCAACCCCCCCTTGATGGGGTGGGCACTTGGTACAGCCTCTTTGGCACTTCCTATATTTAGTCCACTGCTGCCTGGTGCCTGCCTGTTTGCCACATGACCCCCGGCAGTGGAACAAAGGAAACCTTCTCAGTGCCTAAAACAATACAGAAAACTAGAAGAACTTACTGGTGTCAGACACTTTGAAAGACATAAAGGTGACGTGGTGGCATTTCTTATGATCATAAACCAAATGTAGCTGTTGGAGATGAAAATAGACAGTAAATTCCCACTGCACCTCCCAGGTTAGAGGCCTCGTGAAGAAACCACTCAGAGATTTTGCTGAGAACTGTGTGAAGATGTTGCACCATCTTGTTTTCTCCACTCAGCGTGTGTGGCCTGGGGTGAGCCAAGACAACACGTTTGCTGCTTTTGACCATATTAGTTCCCGTTTTGTGAGTTGAGGAAATTTCACTACTTA